>NC_083761.1:86744451-87041951 GCF_963514075.1 Conger conger | reverse complement strand
ATATAGTTCGGTTAATCTACTTTCAATCATGGTAAAATATTGGTTATCTTCCGTAAATCAGGTGCACGGCTTGATTTATACAAAAACAGTAGTAACTTACAGATCAAACATAGGGCCTACCTTACTAGTAAAGTCTAAGTGATCCACGGCCTCGCCATTTAATCTCTCCCCGTCCTCACAGCTCTCTGTACCAGTTACATCTTCTTCACATCCTCGGTCCGGCGCGAACATGCAAGCGGGCACTAGGGACTCCGCAGTCGGTACTGGACTTGAGCTTGTCTCTGTCGCCGCCATATCCTCAAACCTTGTGCAAATATGAAAGGACAGTATGCTATATCCGAGCTACGTTAGTTAGTAACTAACATGCCAACTAGCTAGCTAAGCTTGCAATGAAGCTAGCTAAATATGCTAGCTAGCTCGCTAAGGCAAAGTACTTGAAGTACCGGTATCTTAGCTGGCCAAACTACGTTAACTTGCTAACACTAGCTCGTTAGTTAGCTCACTGGCTCACAGCCGTTTTAAAACAAGTTACACACTGGACAGACCAGAATAGTTGACAAGTGTACGTTATTAATGAAAGTAGCTAACTGTTAACCAACTGCATAAATGCTTTGAAATACAAGAAAGCATGCATTTACAAATGCATTTATGCGATGTCTCGCCAACGCCACAGCAGTAGCTAGCTAGCCATAATAACACAACCATACCATTAGGGTTGCAACCACGCAGTGTTGGTTGACTATGTTAATTCAAGTAGCCACCCCCACCACACCTCCTTATGAATTATTAATTAATCTTTCGGTTCGTAAAAATAAAATGATCAAGCCCTCAAATCAGTGTCAATATAAATATGATAATTTAGGTGCCTCATTATTTGCCTTTTCATTATTCTTAACTGGCTAACGTTAGTCTAACCTATCCTTAGTAGAGGTTAAGTCATACCGCTTGGTTGCTTGTTGGCTACAGTAACGTTAGCTATAGCAACGTACCTGATCTATAGATGTCCAGGCAGCCACGGTGGCTAAACGAAATTCCACTAAAGTTAGCTACTTCTCCCAAACTGGCAGTGTTACACGGAATTTGTAAATAGCATATGTGCGCAAACGATTCGATCTATCAAGATCTTGGTCAAATGAGGAAACCTGACATCATAAAGCCTTTTATACTAGCCTTGCTGACGTTATCTGTAGGAACTATTGCTGATGCAAAGAACTGCAAGAAGTAGTGCAGCCCAATCCGTGCGCAATTCCTAAGATAGGCTTGCATTGTATTTCACTTCTGGGGGTGGTGAAACTTGTTATACGGACTTTCATTGTACAATAGCGTGTTCAAAGCATTGACGCCGTTTTATGAAGATGTGTCCACAGATGCCTGCCATGAGCCACTTATACCGCAATATTTCCTTTAACGCATTAAAATGCATGAACATGGAACATGGAAATGGAAACAACTGTAGCTTGTATCAGGCGTCACATATTACAGATTTTTGCCCGAAGACATTTTCTAGACACAGCTGTCATATTCGGGCATTGGTGCATGATGTTAGCAGTGTGGAAAGTGTATCTTTATAATCAATGCGCAAATAATTATAATAACAAGATTTGTGCCTTGGTCATATGAGGAAACCTAACCATCATAATAACTTTTCAAATTCCTAGCCTTTCTGACGTTATCTGAAAGAAGAACTAGGCTACTGCTGATGCAAATAATTGCAAGAAACTCAACCCGACCATGCGCAGTTCATAGGTTTTTCCACTTCTGGGGGCGGTGACACGGCTCATTGAAAACAACGCACAACATAACAACAATATATCAAGTGTCATTCATCAGAGACTTTTGCTCTTAGACGTTTTCTAGACACGGCCACGTTCGGGCATAGCTGTGGCAGCGTTGTGCGCGAGTGGAAAGTGTTTATCTAGCATCAGTGCCCAAAAAATTGTAACAACAAAGATCTGTCCCTTGGTCATATGAACAAACCTAACATCATAAAGTTTATTTTCATATTACTAGGCTTGCTGACGTTGACACTATGAAGAACTATTGCTGATGCAAACATTTGCAAGAAGCTATAGCCTGCAGCATTTCACTTTTGGGGGTGGAGACACTTGTTCGATAGTCTTGTAGTCTACTCATTGTACATACTATGTTGCCCGAATAACAACAAATATCAAGTGCCTTTTGCGGTACAATATTTTCTAGACACTGGTTTATTCAAAGAAGAAAAAACGAGGTCATTTTAATGGATAGAAAGTAGTCTACAGTACGGTGAAAAAACTATCAAATACAATTTTCATTGATATTTATACATTAATACCTTTTCATTTTGTTGATTTTAACTGAATATATAAATCCAGTATGTTATAAATATATATATATAAATCCAGTGATGTTAATAATTGTATTTCCAGATCTGGAATATTTCAGTATTACCTTTGTAAGTCACTGTGGGTGAGAGTGTCTGCTATGTAACTATAGCAATTACATGGATATGTATTTTAAAAAAAAGTGTGTATCTAGTATCAGTACGCAAATAATTTGAACAACAAAGATCTGTCCCTTGGTCATATTAGGAAACCTAACATCATAAAGTTTTTAACAAACGAGGTGTCACGTTTCAGGTCTGTCTCGCCATGTTTTATGTTTATTCATTTTGTCTTAGTCTTGTATTGTCTTATCATGTATTATGTTAGTCTAGGTTCGTCATGTTGTTTAGTTTATTTCTTGTTACGATTTATTTTCTCGTCATGTCTAGTTATGTTTCGTTACGATTATATTACCTTGTTATGTTGAATGGTTATCGTCTTAGTTTCGTTTTGTGTTATGTTTTGATTTATGTTTATTGTTACGTAGACTGGCTACTGTTTAAACATACACTTTTACATGTCTTTCCGCAAACCTTGCGTTCCGCCTTTTCTCTCTCATTTGTCTATTTACTAAAACTACTAACGCTAGATCAGGATTGGGTAGAAACTAACAAACTAATCATGTGTTCATGTTACCTTACGTTTCTCGTGCATGTCATTTACTAATTTACTAATGCTAGGGCAGGATAGGTTTATTACTAACGATTACTAATCACCTTGTTAAACTTGTCATCCATCGCACCTGTTTTCCATTTCCTTGCCACGCTCTAACTAATTGTCTACACCTGTCTACATCTGCATTTATATCCCAGTCGCGCAACTGTTCACTGCGAAATTGTCTGCCTCTAGTTCTACTACGCAACTCTTGAGCAGTAGTTGCTGTTTGGTTACACGTTACGATCCAAGCCTGTTACCGACCATTGTCTATTGATTTCTGTTTCGTTGACCACTGTTTGTTTTTGACCACGTCCTCGCCTACCGTTTTGTACTTTTGCTTCGCTGATTGTTTCATGGTTTCGACTCCCGCTTCGCCCACGACTACGCCTCTGCCTGCCGTCCGCCTGTTCATCTGCCCCGCTGACAGCTCTCCTGCTACCGGACCTCCCTGCACGTCTACCGACTACGAGCTTGCCTCTTCCCTCGGCACCGTACTTTTTGTTTGTTATTTGTTTGGCTGGATCTTCGTGTATGGACTTTGCTTGTTTTGACTACGCTCCTGGGATTCGTCCCGAATAAAGCCCTAACGGGACTTTATTTAACCATTGTTTCTGAGTCGTGCATTTTGGGTCCAACCCCCACGCACCCGTCTCACGAGGGGCAGATCCAAAACGTAATCCAGAGAGAGGCTAAGGTCGTAATCAAGGCAGACCGATACATGAAGGGTGATCAGAAGAGTCGTCAAAAAACCAAGAAGACAGCCAAGCAAAGGTACAAAATCGAAATAAAAAAAAAAAACACAGATTCAAAACCAGGCAGATGTGGAAAAAAAAAAAACACTAAGTCCCAAAATCAGGGCACAGAGAAACAGACAGAAAAACAGGGTAACAGGAAAAAAGCTAGAACCATCCATTATCTTAACCCGCTTATCCTGAACAGGGTCACAGGGGGGCTGGAGCCTATCCCAGCATACATTGGGCGAAAGGCAGGAATAAACCCTGGACAGGTTGCCAGTCCATCACAGGGCACACACACCATTCACTCATACCTATGGGCAATTTAGACTCTCCAATCAGCCTAACCTGCATGTCTTTGGACTGTGGGAGGAAACCCACGCAGACACGGGGAGAACATGCAAACTCCACACAGAGAGGCCCTGGCTGACAGGGATTCGAACCCAGGACCTCCTAGCTGTGAGGCGGCAGTGCTACCCACTGCACCATCCATGCCGCCAAGCTAGAACCAGGGGAAAGGAATACAAGGGCAGACTGAAAACTGGGAGAGGACAAACTAGCTCTGAACAAATGAAAGAGACCAGCATATATATAAAAGATCAGGGGAAAACAAGAATCAGGTGTGTGAACGGGGGAACAGATAAGGAACGTGAAATAAATGACAAGAGACAGGAAGGAAGTACATATAAGGAGTGGGAGGCAGAGACAACAAATGGAGCACAGTGCAACAAATGAAGGCAAGGGAATGAAACTGAAAACAGACTATGGTGGTCACAGAGGGAAACAAGAGGCAAAAATGCAAGGGACTTAAACACAAAACAGCTGAACCTCTTGTCTGCATGCTTGTATGCATTTACTTGCTGCCACATTATTGGCTGATTAAATATTTGCATTAACAGGCTGGTGTACAGGTCTACCTAATAGTATATACATATTAGACTTACTCTGATCACTACAAGTTAGCAAAATTACATGTAACATGACCATCATCTTGGGCAAATTGTAAGGCCAACTACTGGTCCTGCTAGTCAATAGAATAATAGGTTATTCAACCCTTAGTTACTTAACCATTTTTGTCCTGAGACACATATTAAAGGGACATATAGGACAGAAACAGGAAACCATGCCCATTGCTCTCTTTAAGGACTCTCTATACACCATGTCTCTTGGTTGTGTTATCTCTTCCCATGGCTTTTCTTATCATTCTTATACCGATGACACTCAACTCTTTCTTTCCTTCTCGCCAATACCCAGGTCACCACACAGATCTCTGCCTGCTTGGCTGATATCTCTGCGTGGATGACTTCACTCCACCTGAAGCTTAACCTTGCCAAGACTGAGCTTCTCTACTTCCCTGCTAAGTCCTCTCCGACAATCGACCTCGGACTTTACTATCCTCCTCCCATATGGCCAAGAAATTTTGGGTTACTCTTGATAACTGCCTCACCCTGGCTCCACATGTATCCTCCACTGCCAGAACCTGCAGGTTCTTCTTCTACAATGTACGCCGCATCCGTCACCTCCTGACGGAGACAGCCACCCAGCTCCTAGTCCAGGCGCTCGTCATTTCCCATCTGGATTACTGCAACTCCCTCCTAGCCGGTCTCCCAGCTTGTGCCATCAAGCCCCTCCAGCTGGTCCAGAATGCTGCAGCCCACCTGATCACCAGTCAGCCCAGGTCAGCTCATGTCACCCCACTCCTCATTGGCCTCCACTGGCTTCCTATTGTCACACGTATCCGCTTCAAGTCCCTAGTGTTGGCATTCCAGGCTGCTAAGGGGACTGCCCCACCTTACATACAATCCTTAATCACTCCCTACTCCCCAGCAAGAGTGCCAGTCTGCCAGTTCTGGTCACCTTATGGTTCCCTCACTACGAGTACGCTGCACGTTCATGCCTGTTTTCCGTTCTGGTTCCTCAGTGGTGGTATGACTTGCCTACCACTGTCAGGACAGCAGAATCCCTCCCCATATTTCAACTCAGACTCATATTTCCTCCCCCCCTTCCGATATCCCTCTTGTCTAACCCTAACCCTTAAAAAAAAAAAAAAACTATGACTGTCTTTTTGTTTAGAACAGCCCTTCATGGGTATTTTACCAGTTATGGATTTGATGCTTTAACCTGTGGAAGAACCTATGCACTTGTAATGTAAAATGTAAAATGTACATTTACATGCACCCCGATTACTGGGAGTAATCCGTTTATGCCAGTATATAGATTATTGTTTACACATGGATATACAGTCTCCTCCAAAATTATTGCAACAGCATGGCCAATTTCTTTGTTTTTGCAATACACTGAATGCATTTGGGGTTGAGATTGAAAGATGAACACAAGACAAGTGTTCAGAATGTCAGGTTTTATTTCCTGGTACCTGGTTTACACCTAAATGTGTTAAAATACTTAGAACGTAGCAACTTTG
This sequence comes from Conger conger, assembly GCF_963514075.1. Taxonomy (NCBI): domain Eukaryota; kingdom Metazoa; phylum Chordata; class Actinopteri; order Anguilliformes; family Congridae; genus Conger; species Conger conger. Next base: position 87,035,775 of record NC_083761.1, on the reverse strand, counting down.
GTATCACACCACCCAATATTTATGTGAGCAAAAGTATTGGAACAGAGAATATTTAAGTAAATGTAAGTAAATAACACTTAAAACCCCTTTGTGCAAATCTGGCACTCCTTACCCATTTGAGGCTTTATAACTCAGAGATGAGCACCATGGAGACTTTAAAAACAGCTTAAATGAAGCAAGACACTTGTACCATTTACAAAACCAACTTAATCTAGTTTATTTTCAGAATTTAGATCTAAATTAAGTGCTACAAATACAAAATGTATAAACGTAATGCAAAAAAGAAGGAGAAAATACTAAAATGGTTATACCCAACCTATACATTGTCTGAATTATAAACTCCTTGAGCACAAGTCAAAATCTGAGGATGAAAATGTAAGCAGTGTACCTTGGTGTCCCTTTGTATCTCCAAATCTATCCAAAATTGATAAATTGTGCATTGTGGTAAATCATAAAAAAAACATATTTTATGATGTTTTGACTCATGAAACTAACTTCAACATAATTTCATTCATTATCCTAACCCAATTATCCTGAACAGGGTCGCAGGGGGGCTGGAGCCTATCCCAGCATACATTGGGCGAAAGGCAGGAATACACCCTGGACAGGTCGCCAGTCCATCGCAGGGCGCACACACACCATTCACTCACACACTCATACCTACGGGCAATTTAGACTCTCCAATCAGCCTATCCTGCCATGTAGAGGCAGGCACCATCCATGCCGCCGCTACTTAATTCCCCAGGTGCATATACGTATTTTGGCGGCACGGATGGTGCAGTAGGTAGCACTGCCGCCTCACAGCAAGGAGTTCCTGGGTTCGAATCCCCGTCGGCCGGGGCCTCTCTGTGCGGAGTCTGCATGTTCTCCCCGTGTCTGCGTGGGTTTCCTCCGGGTACTCCGGTTTCCTCCCACAGTCCAAAGACATGCAGGTTAGGCTGATTGGACAGTCTAAATTGCCCATAGGGTGTGAGTGAATGGCTGTGCGGATCTTTTATAGTGGCTACACCGGGATTAGAACCACCGACCTTGGGTGTCCCAGTCCTTTACCTTAACCACTACGCTACAGGCCGCCCATATTGGGCCACAGGGGCTTGAGCCAACCGCGCAGCTCTCGGTCAAGCACCTCAGCCACTAGGCCACAGGCCGCCCCGTTTGGGGACCAAAAGTAATTGGACAGCTATTTCTGAATAGTCCGGTGTATTCACTCGCATCCTTGGTGCAGGTATAAGAGAGCTTTCAGTATCAAATCTTGAGTCTAGGCTTTTGATTGATTGCCTTTGGGGGTCTGTTATTGGCATTTGTCAACCGTCGAGGAAGCCAACATGAGGCTGAGAAGCAGAAAGAAACACAAATCGTACCGCTGTCCAAATACTTACGGACTGCACGTGTACAACATTTATGCAGTTTTCCCAACCAATCAACCGTCTCAAGGACAGTCGAAAATTGATGTAGGGGAGGCACCTAATTCAGTCACCTGCAACCACTCTATCAATAAATGAATGTCCAACTGCTCGCTCCAGAACAAAGAGCAAAGAGCAAAGTTGGCAGTTGCACAACATTCTCTGAATTTGTTATTATTTAAAAAAAAAACCAGCATGACACCATTGTTACTTATTTTATTTTAATGGAGTCAAGAATTCATGGAGTCAAATTCAGACCTCAAGCACATGCTACCATTCAAGTATTGAATCATTTTTGTTTTCAAAATTAAAGAAGTAAATATGCCTTCATGATATAAATAGCTGTGTTATGAATAAATTCAGTAATATATTGTATATGAGTTAATAAATTGTGAAATAATTTTGTAATGTAATAATTCTCAACTATGATCAAAATTAAAACTAATTTGCACAACGGCAATGTTAAATCTAATTTCATTTCTATTTCATGATAACAAAAGTGCTCAGTTTAACAGGAAGTTGGTTTTATAATAATATTACATTAGTAGATCAGTTATTTAATAGGGAGGGGTTTCTTTTCACTTATCAGGAGTTTTTATCAGAATATAATATCCCAGTAACACCTGGGGATTATGCCAAAATCTTTGGTGCAATACCCTCCGGAGTCTGTATGCTGTTTAAATCCCAGCCAAGGCTTAATATCTGACAATTGCCCTTGTTATCTCCAACATACACTCCCATAGGAAAAATGTGCTTTCTCAATAACGCTGGTAAGAACAACAAACTATTCCAAAGAGGCGTTATTACTTTACCGTATGTAATTTCATTCTGGAATCAATTTGTAGATTATATGACATGGAAAAGGGCCTGGCTTCTACCTAATCGATTTTTAATCGCTAACAAGATAAAGGAAGTTTCTTTTAAACTAATTCATAAATTCTACCCAGCTAAAAGCAACATTGTAAGAAGGTTTAAAAAATACATCGATGTAAACTGTAGTTTCTGTCATGAATGTCCGGAAACATTTATTGTGGCATTGCCCAATTGTGAAGACTTTTAGGCAAAACCTTTGCGTTTTTATTATCGAAAATATTGATATACATTTTTCTTTACTTTGGAGAGATGGTCTATTCGAATATAATGTCCAAAAAAATACTTCTGTATACATAATTAATCTTATCATTATAACGGCTAAATTCCATATCCATAAATGTAAATTCACTGGGAAAGAAACCATGCTTCATTGCCTTTAATGGAGAAAATCGATAGAGAAATTGATTCAATAGGACACTATCAAACAAAAAGCTATTCAAACCATTACTGCTTGCACTATATAAAAAATCTTTATATAGATTTGTATTTTTTTCTTACCTCTTTCTTTTCACACATGTTTCTGTACAAATGTTGAATATAACGACTGTTTTTCACATTCGTTAAATAAAAAATAAAATAAAAAAACATAACCGGAAGTAACGCCTCCAATGAAACAATCCGACGCCGACGTAACTCTTAAACACACCCCCTTTCGCGGTGCAGGCTGAAGATACCGTTGGTTCTGGGTAATACACGCGCAATTAATTTCCCTAGATTTGATTGGTGAGAGCTCCCTGGCTCCCTGAATCTCATGACTTGTCTCACTGGCACATACATAAACGAATCACGTCGCAAAACTCAGAACGAGTGCCGTCCGGCTGAATCGGGAGCAGAATTGCCAAGATGAGTGTAAGTACAGACGATTTTCGTTTTTGTTTAAAAATCGAAACCTAGACCAAAAAGACCAAAAATTTCTCAGATATTTAATTATGATAATTTGGGCTGACAAAAACAAATAATTACCAGCGGGGAACTACCTTGCTAAGAATGAATCCGTGTTTGGTAAACTGGTCTGTACACAGCGCTGAATATCTTACTACGATTTATGTGTGAATTTACTTAATATCCACGGTTGTGCATTACTTATAACCGAGGGTGAAAGCAATTTGTCACCACCTTAGGTGGTTTAAGAAACAAGTGGGTAGACGGACCTCTTCGCGTTATTTATTTCCCACCTAGCAGTGAACGCACAACATTCATTAACAAAACTTATTAGCACATCGGTGGTGTGTGCCTTCACACACAACGGTTTTAACGGTTTCCAGGTATTAGACATAGGGCACTGTCTCTTCGTTCCTCTTTCAACATGGAAAATCTTTTGACATGATTGCAGTATATCTGTAGAAAATTGGTGAATAGTAGTGCAAGCAGTGTCCCATCCCTGTTTCAGAGAGTCACAGTAATATTGCTGCACCGTTACTGGAGCGCTTCATGTTAGCTTCACGTTATTTCTAGTGCAGATGCCAGAGAGCTCACTCAAGCAACAAGGAATCAGTTGCCGAGTATGTCCAAACTAAACCCATTTCTCTGATTCTGGAGTGTTATTCCTGACACGAATGCTGTTCATTTATCTTATCAATGAACACCCGAGTTGTAATACAGCATAATAGATGTTTTGTAATACACAAGGGTGACATTGGCTCAGGAGGTAAGAGCAGTCACCTGGCAGTTGGAGGGTCGCCGGTACGATCCTGCCGCGGGTGTGTCGAAGTGTTCCTGAGAAAGACACCTAATCCCAAATTGCTCCTGATGAGCTGGTTTGGCTGCATGCATGGCTTGCATGGCTTGCGTGGACATTTCCGTGCGTGCGTGACTGGGCGAATGAGAAGCATCAATTGTCCAGCTTTGGAATGTATGCTCTGCTCAGCTAGATACCACCAGATGGATTCAGGATAGAAAAATCAGCTAAAAAAAAATCTAAAAGTCTGAAAGACCAGAAGCTACTGGTGTTACACCATTTCCCATGACAGTCCTGTATGTCAACATGAATATACATTTCTGTGCTTGTATGTTCTTGTCTATCATGGATCGGATTTGCAACACATTTTAGTAGCCTAGCTGCTGTAAAAATGTTATGTTATGTAAAATTATAAAATGTATTGGGTTTGGTGGCATGGATGGTGCAGTGGGTAGCACTGCTGCCTCACAGCAAGGAGGGCCTGGGTTTGAATCCCCGTCAGCCGGGGCCTCTCTGTGCGGAGTTTGCATGTTCTCCCCGTGTCTGTGTGGGTTTCCTCCGGTTTCCTCCCACAGTCCAAAGATATGCAGGATAGGCTGATTGGAGAGTCTAAATTGCCCGTAGGTATGATTGTGTGAGTGAATGGTGTGAGTGAATGGTGTGTGTGCCCTGCGATGGACTGGCGACCTGTCCAGGGTGTATTCCTGCCTTTCGCCCAATTTATGCTGGGATAGGCTCCAGCCCCCCTGCGACCCTGTTCGGGATAAGCAGGTTAGGATAATGAATGAATGTATTGGGTTTGTATTGTTTCAAAAACCATCAGTAAAAAAATCTGTGGAAAGACTCCTGATATGCAAAGTTACTTCAACATATCCCATCAGTGAGGGTCCTATCAGTAGTTCCTGCTACACTCGATGCTGAAAACTTGCCCGGAAGAAACCGCCCTGCCAAGCTATGTCTGACACAGTCCCGCCCGCGCCCCTGTTTGCTGTGATCCGGTGACCTGGGAGCGGACCGTGTCCGAGTCGAGTATCAGGGCTTGCGAAACGCCAGCTGCCTGAAAACACATAGTTGCTTCATAGGTTTACTGCCTACTTTATTGATTTTGTCACAGTCGTATGGTATGTGTTCCTGTTTCCTCCCGTTTATGGCCCCCCCCCCTTAGTCTATTGATCCAAAAAGGTGTATCATTAACTCAGCCTTTGCCCAGGAGATACCGCAGGAACTGTGGGGGCTCCCCACCCACAGCGCTGCAGTACCACCATTACACTACGTTAATGGCATTTGGCAGACTCTCTTATCCAGAGCAACGTACAACAGAGTGCAAAGTCCATGCCCATAACCAGGGATAAGTTTATCGTAACCTTTTACATTATTGCCATTTTGGCAGACGCTCTTATCCGGAGCGACGTACAGTTCATTAGACTAAGCAGGAGACAATCCTCCCCTGGAGCAATGCAGGGTTAAGGGCCTTGCTCAAGGGCCCAACGGCTGTGCGGATCTTATTGTGGCTACACCGGGATTAGAACCACCGACCTTGGGTGTCCCAGTCTTTTACCTTAACCACTACGCTACAGGCCACCCAACCTTTGCGTTACAGTAAAATCTGCTGTTCATTGGTTACAGCTTGTGTGCTTAGAATGCACACAACATGGATATCCGAATCCCCACCTGCTCTGGCAGTCCTTGGTGAAATGTGTATGACGGTGTGCTTCCGGACAAACGTAATCTCTGCTTCCTTACATGGTCCAGGCTCTGTCCTGGTCGACCAAAACGTGAACGCCGTCTTTGACCGTGAACACTTGGGTGTGTGTAGCTCTTGTTTCTGTGTCATAAAGAACTTCTCATCTTCGAGTACTAGCAGCAAATTGAAGCGCTGACTTCTGTTTTAGACGCAGCAAGTCACAGGGCCTCCAGCCATTGACGAAGGCAGAGAAAGGCAGCGAGGATGGAGCAATGTCCTTGCTCCCCGAAACACGAGTTTGAAGCCACGTCAGTAACAGATGTGGCGGCTTTCATTTATACAAAAAAAGAATCCTGCAGTGGATGCGCTGACCTCGATCGTTTTCCCGGTCAGCCAAGGGAGCGAGGAGATGAGGAACGATAAAATTGGCCAATTTGGAGTGAGACCTCAGACTTATTTGCGGGTGGCTGGCCACAGCTGGGATCTTTCGGTACATATGTAACCCTTCTGTGATTGAGTAGATCCAGCTCAAGGTGTGGTTGAAGACCGCTGGAGATGACGGTAGCTACTTTATCTCGGGGAAATAAATGACCCGTCATAATGAATTGCGGTGCGTTTCCAGGCCAAGACAGTTTTGTAAGATTTCATATTGCACAATAACTTCCCTCCCCAGTTCATCAGAGACTGCGACACAGAGGGACCTCTGAACAGTCCACTCGAGATCCAACTTGCCGCCTCTCCGTATGCATTCGGCCAATTGGACGTGATCTGTCATGGACTCCGTCTCAGTCTGTTAAACTAGAGTTCCCGGGCAAATTGTGCTTACACAAGTGAAGAGTTATACAAAAAGACTCTTGATTTTAAGCAGCAATCGCTGCAGTATTTGAAACTTTTACACATGACCAGCAAGCTTTCCTTTAACTATGACTGTTGACCGCCCAAAAGAAGTAAACGTGTGGAATGCAAATAAATGTGCATTTTGAATTGAAATGTCTTCGTGCCCGAAATCCACTTTCACACAGAGGGGCCGATGGGGAGGTCTGTAGCGTAGTGGTTAAGGTAAAGGACTGGGACACGCAAGGTCAGTGGTTCTAATCCCGGTGTAGCCACAATAAGATCCACACAGCCGTTGGGTCCTTGAGCAAGGCCCCCAACCCTGCATTGCTCCAGGGAAGGATTGTCTCCTGCTTAGTCTAATCAACGTCGCTCTGGATAAGAGCGTCTGCCGAATGCCAATAATGTCATGTAATGAATTTGTGTCCGTGGAAAGCCCTTATGATGCTTCTGACTGTACGTGTCTGTTGGTTGTCTCTCCTTTTGTCAGAATATGCAAGTGAAGAACATGTCCTTCGAGGCCGGGAAAGAGCTGAAGGTCACCGGCGTGCCCAAATCTGATGCTTGTGGGTGAGTCACTGCCACTTCCGCTTGGTGAGCGTCTTCCTCTCTGCCACTGTGCGCCGTCTGGTGCCTCCCCCTCGCCACACCTGCACTTCCCGCTCACGACTGCTGTCCGTCCTGGCCCCACGGTGGTGGAATGACCTCCCGGTGGATGTCAGAACGGCAGGGTCTCTGACCTCCTCCAAGCGCAGACTGAAGACTCATCTCTTCAGGCTGCACCTTTCCCTCCCTACCTCACCACCATGATAAGCCTTGTATATGCCATTGACTATAATGGCACTGATATAGTTATATAGATATTGTTGTTTTGCTATTGTATTGTTGTACTCGGGGGCTATTCTAGCTACCAACTGTGGTATGCTAGTTTGGAAGTTGATGTACTCTTCAAGGGTTCCGATTGTATCTCTACGGTCACACGCGGACTCGGAACCGTACTGTCCTCTAGGGTCCTCTTCACACTCGTTCCTGCGTTCGATCTGCTCTTCGTCGCACGTCGCTCTGGATAAGGGCGTCCGCTAAATGCCTCGTAACGTAACGTAACGCGTTGCGTCCATCCCCCGGCGCAGGTTCTCCATCAACGTGGGGCACTGCGAGGACCGCGTCGCGCTGCACTTTAACCCCCGCTTCGACTGCCACGGCGACCACCGCACCATCGTCTGCAACTCCAAGCTCGACGGCGGCTGGAACGAGGAGCAGCGGGTGGCAGAGTTCCCCTTCCAGCAGGGCGAGGAGTTCAAGGCAAGGCCCCGGGGACTGGGGGGCCGGTTTTCTTTGGGGGGGTTTCTTTTTTTTTATCGGAAAAGGTTTTGCTGCGGTTTCTGTGTTGAGCGATACGTTCCCTCCCCAGGGCGTGGCTTTATATTTGTATTTACATTTTAGTCATTTGGCAGGCGCTTGTAAGTCGCTTTGGATTAAAAGTGCATAGGTTCTTCCACAAGTTAAAGCGTCACATCCATAACTAGTAAAATACACACGAAGTGCTGTTCTGAACAAAACGGTCATCGGCAATTTTATTTTTAAATCCACAACACACAGTGTGCAAAAAGTGAAGGCGACTGTATACTTCCTGATGCCACCGTATTCATTGATCTCTTGTGGGCTTCTTATCTAATCGGTCTCCGCTGTGCAGTTGTGCATTTTTTTTGTGAGCCGGGCTGCTTTGACGCCTTTGCCAACTAGCATGTCCTGCCTTTCTCTCCCTCTTTTTTTAAATGAACCTTTGACCTCTCCCCTTCTCTCACCCAGGTGACCATTTCCTTTGACAACGACGAGTTTCGCATTAAACTGCCGGACGACAACGTGGTGCAGTTTCCCAACCGTCTGGGCGACGACAAGTACAAGTTCATCTTCATCGACGGGGACGTCCGGATCAAAGCCTTCAAGATAAAATAACGGCTCGCCACGGTGGCCGCTTCGCCGCCGTTCGGCCGGCCTGCTTCCTGGCCTGGCTGCTGACGAGCGCACGAGTGCCGTTGGGCGTGTGCCTGGTGCTGCCGTGTGCTGCCGTACACGGTAAAAAACCCATTGCACTTTTACAGTGGTGGACCTGAAGATGGCCTGTCCTTGTGTCCTCTCTTCAGTGGTAATTGCTCCAGATTTCACAATAAACGCTCAGGCGCTTAAGTGTCACGTCTCCGCGCCTGTTCTTGGGCCGTTCGTTTGGGGGGTGGGGAATCGTAGTTCCTACTGCGCGTCCCTTCAACAGTACGTACTGCAAATGCTTAATGGGGCTACACGTTCCATATTCTGCACTACTGCCCATCCACTATCAGCGCTTACTAGTGCACGGTTAATACAGATTAAATTTCCCTTCGCATGAAATCTGATCTAACGAAGTGTGGATCCAGTGAAAGTTTTGTGATCTCAGGAATACTGCGAAGACTGCGGCTGATTTTGGTCACAAAGACTAGACTGACCCATGGCAGTGGTCCTGAACTGTAAGAAAAGAAGAAATTCACGATACGCTGACCCATATCTGACTTAAATCTCCACATGAACAGTGTAAACAATCTAGCCCATAAAATTGTCCAAATGTATAAACGGGAGCAAAAAAAACATAAACCTGGTTATCTAATTCGTGTTAATTGAAACCCGAGCATGATAAATGTATCTCAAAGCAAGACTATTACGATACAGGCGAGATTGATACAGGTGAAACGCCGCAGCGTCGGATGTTTTTCCCAGAAGCCAAGCGTGGCCGGCTCACGTGTGCAGGGTGCAGCTGATCACCGCACAATAAGCACCTCGGACGCCTCGGAACCACGGACACGTTCACAGAGACGAGACGTGTGGAAGGCGTGTCGCTCTTCCTCAGCCCGCCAGGGGGCGGGGTATCTAACACCAACTCCAATTCGAATAGAGGGGGGTACAATTGGCTACTAAATTCACAATAAAAAAGGAAAATAAAAAATAATTTTTTATAAAAAATAAACGTCACACAGGCAAAAAAAACCCTATTTTTATTCCTACTGTTGGACAGATTCATTGAGGTGATGTGCATCCTGTGTGGGATGTATTATTGACTAAAATCTATTTTTTTTTGGATAGGCTATCAGTAATCGTATAGGATTAAATCTCAAAATGGGGTATTACAATGGGGTATTACAAAGCAAGCTGTGATCCTGATGGTAAACATTTTTTAAAAAAAATATGGATTTTGTAATCCATACCTAGAATCTGGATCAAATGTTGGTTTTGGGTATTTCAAAATTTTAAAGGTGCAATTGGTAAGATTTCAGTGTTAAAATACTGTTACAAGATCGTTGTAAATCCCTTCCTATCATTGAAAAAGGCTCAGTGACATGTTGACTCGCCCTCTTCAAGCTCATTGGTCGGTCATCGAAGTCCGAAACTACCTATTGTACCGTTTAAGGACCGCCGTCACGCTTGTTTCAGTTGAGATTATTGGGATTAAATGCTTAAATTCCGTGTGCAGACCTTTTTTCAAAATCACCGCTGGTGTAGCCGTTTCCTACATTAGGGGCAACACTATGGGCGTTCAAACTCGCGCCCTCGGACACAGAGACGGGTCTACGGACACGCCCTCATCCGGGCGATCACATGACACTCCCACGAAAACAGGGTAACGTTAGCATACAGATAACTTGGCTAGCCTGAGCAACAGGATAATCCTGATGCCACTGAAAGGGGAGATTCAATGTTGCTGTAGGGATAGGGAGACGCATGGCACACCGGTTGCACATTAACTGTCATTAGTAATCAACTATTTCATTAGATCAGAACTTTTTTCTGTGTACTTTCAAAAATGTTTTTGCTAACGATACAAATATTTTCATTAACATATATTTGTTGATACTTGGATTCGACGTATTGAAGAATTATACAGCATTTGAGAGCATTTGATAAAAATGAAATGTATTTTTCAGAAATGTCTTTCAGCAATGTCTTTTTGATCGTCTTCAGCAATACCAGTATTTTAATGGCTGCGCATTAATATGATATTTTCAAGTGAAGCTTTTGAGGACTTATTTTACTTTGTTCTTTCATTTCTTTTTTTATTGTCTATTTATACATTTATTAATTTGCTGAGAAAAATTATTGCAGGGATGGGAATAGTTTGTAGTTTTTTTGACATTTGTGACTCTGAAATAGGGGAAGAGTAACAGAACTACATTACACTTTAAAAATAATGTAACACAGAGTTTAACATCTATCCAATTTAATACATACAGACACATGGTGACATACATATTCAATTTCAGTCAATTTATGTCAATTTACTGCATCAAACATAAAGTTCAGTGACCTAACCTAGAACAAACATACAGCAATCAAAGCAAACTAACTACAGGAAGATCACAAGTGCAGCCCAGGTGAATCAGAAACTCTGCTCATATTGTACAGATGCTGCGCTTTAAAGACACAACATCTTCCTGTTCCCATTCCCTAAAATGCCCCCATGACTGCACCCCCAATTTCCCCTCCTGCAAGCTGAGAAACATCACAATGATGAAAAAAGAATCCTGAGCTCTCAGACTTCATTCTCATTTCACATAAGTACACGGACCCAGCCTCTGTGTGTTTTATATGGCAATTTCCACATTCCCTCCAGTGTAGCGGACAGCTGTTTCATTAGACGGCCCTGTACATCAACAAACACGTACAGACACAACAGATGAGAGAGAACTGTGAGTGAGCAGAGCTGCAGCCTGAGCCCTGAAACACACATCATGTTTTAGAGAGTAAGTGTGCATCCCAGTGAAAGCACATCACCTGGTCTCCTGTACCATTTCACACACAGTACAATGGTGGCCAGCAGGAGAGGAGCAGCACCCAGACCACACATCACTCTGCCTGTGGAGACACAGAGATGAGGGATGCATACTGCTATACATTGCTCCTGTGCTGAACGTCACTCTGAACATAAGCATCTGCTACAGTAAGTGTAGTGTAATGCATCTGCTACAGTAAGTGTATGCAGTGTACTGTAATGCATCTGCTACAGTAAGTGTATGCAGTGTACTGTAATGCATCTGCTACAGTAAGTGTATGCAGTGTCCTGTAATGCATCTGCTACAGTAAGTGAATGCAGTTTTCACACCAGTGTATTTATGACTGTGGAGAAAACAAATCACCCTCACAGAGGGACAAAGGCAGCTGGAATTCTTTTATGAATACTATTTCGAAAAGATATTCAATAATGAACGCCAGAAAAGTATGTTGGCAGTTATGGAACAAACAGGATAATACGTACTGCATTATGGGACCTTGCAAGTTTTACACACAGAAGAATATCAGTCAGCCCTCACCTGTTACCTGTATGTGGACAGGGTGACTGTACTCTGTGTAACAGCACTCACCTGTTACCTGTATGTTGTAGGGACTACAACTTCCACATTCCCACAGGAAAATTCTGCGACGTCCACCACGAATGACGTCTAACTTGGTTCAGCCAATCCCGTAATGGCGGGAGCAATAAACGGTCCCGTATAAGAGCAAGACACGTTCTTGGGATCTTTCTTCTGTCTCTCTTCTGCTTTTTCTGCCTCTTCTGTTTCTTCTCTTCGACGCACCCTTTTTGGCCATTCGCTTCAGCTCATCTGCTCCGAGACTCGGACAGAGGCTGAATGCTGCACAGCGCACTACCAGGCCTACGGACACACCCAGTTACCTCGCGGTAACTTCGTCGCCTATAGCGAGTGGAAACTGGTGTACGCGGAACGCTACATCAGTTTACTCCTGCAAAGCTCACCATCGAACAACAGCAACGAACTTTTCCACCCGGAAAAAGGACAAGCGAACATCCTTCCAGCAACCGAGTGGACCAGACGACAACGCGCGGCTAAGACGCCCCAGCCTGCGCATCTCTCCAGGACACACATTCACAGCACCATCATGGCTCCTATAAGGACAGCACGTCTTTTGGATCCAATGCGTATGAACTCAGTAAGAGAACAAACATTCAGGCATAGGCAGTGTTTAGTTTAGTCTTAACTGTTTTTGTGAATCTGTGTTTCAATATTTACCATCCTACCATTGTAATGTGTTTGGTTAGCTACATATATATGTACGTGAATTGATTCGCCGTCTTTTGCGCATATATAGAGCAAAACTACGCAAGTAGTCCCTTCTCACAGCTAACTCTAACTCATTACCACACCCAGAACTCTAGCTTACTCAAGCTAGCTACTCCCACCTTTCCTTTGTTCAAGCGACACGCGCGCTTGCTCGCGCCCACACACACGCACACACACACCCTAACTTCCCCTACTAATTCCCGTTAGTTTATCTGTTCTGTGTTTAATAAATAAATAAATATATTTTATTAAACCCCGGTGTCCGTTTTGGAATCGCATAGACATGAGAGCCGAGTTAAAGCAGTCTTTCGAAGAACTTCCAACCTTCAGGTTATCGGTATGTTTAATCATTAATATTGGTTATTTTAATTATTAATTAAAATACTAAATTTGTGGTTAGATATTCCTGATAATAGTAATTTTATGAGACTGATTACTTTTTGCAGTTATACTGCTACACAACGTTTAACTGGCGCCCTGGTTTCGTAGAGAGTAAAATCCCTGCGTTATTTGGCGGCCCGTGCGAGGACCCCTACAATGTGGACAGGGTGACTGTACTCTGTAACAGCACTCACCTGTTACCTGTATGTGGACAGGGTGACTGTACTCTGTGTAACAGCACTCACCTGTTACCTGTATGTGGACAGGGTGACTACTCTGTGTAACAGCACTCACCTGTTACCTGTATGTGGACAGGATGACTGTACTCTGTGTAACAGCACTCACCTGTTACCTGTATGTGGACAGGGTGACTGTACTCTGTGTACCAGCACTCACCTGTTACCTGTATGTCGACAGGGTGACTGTACTCTGTGTACCAGACTGGGTTGCTCCTCCCTGCTCTGCAGCTGTACTCCCCGGTGTGTGCAAGAGCTGCAGCACTGAGGGTGTACGAGCCTTCAGCTGTACTGGCAATGAGGGCAGTGCCACTTGATCCATTTCCTTTGTACCAGTAATATTTCCAGCCAGCTGAGGGCACTGTGACCTCACAAGAGAGACTGACAGCTTGTCCCCTATATATCCGCCCATGTGGAGAGACCGTCAAGACAGCCTGGGGTGTCTCTGTAAGACAGAGAACAGACTGAGCTTCTCCCTCATAATAATGTTCTCATCAACCATACAGTGCAAACGGGCTTTAACCTGGTATTCAGCTGAGCGTATTTCACTCATCCATGTCCTGGGAAGCCATGTGACCGCCTCAGAGTAGGTGTGGGCGGGGTCAACGCTCTAACTGCTAGATCGGGGGTGTCTAATCAAATGGCAAATGGTCTGCATTTATATAGTGCCTTTATCCAAAGCGCTGTATAATTGATGGTTCTCATTCATCCATTCACACACACACACACACACCAACAGCAATTGGCTACCATGCAAGGCACCAGCCAGCTCATCAGAAGCAACTGGGCGTTAGGTGTCTTGCTCAGGGACACTTCGACACACCCAGGGGATCAACCAGCAACCCCCCGACTGCCAGACGACTGCTCTTACCTCCTGAGCCAATGTCGCCCCCAATCTTATCCAAAAAGGACCGGTGTGAGCGTGAGTTCTTGTTTTTCCCCAGCACTACGATACCCCGATTCTGATGGGCTAAAACAAAAACCTGAACCCACCTTGGCCCTTTACAGATAAGATTACACACCCCTGTGCTATTGTAATGCAGATATGACTGCAGTGGAGCTGGTTAGGGTTACGGCTAAGAGCTAAAGCATTATGATTTCCCATTCTATCAGAACAGAGACGACTGCATTCTGTTGATTTAAACAGTAACATGGTGGTTGAATGTGACACTTGCCAGTTGTCTTTAGGCAACAATAAAACAAATGTACATCAATTAGCTATGATTGACAGACCGTGTCCCCACTTTCCACACATTGTGGGTTGTTACCATAGCTACCTCCATGATAGACGCTCGCGCTGTGAGTTTTCACAAGCTAGCTAACTTACTATTTCAACTATGATCGATAGCTAAGGTAAGGATGCTGGCTTATCCAATAATAATTTTTGCTTGCTAGCTAGCCAAGTTAAGATAAAAACACCCATACATTTAAGTTAACCAAATTATTTAGCTTGCTCACGTCCTCATGTGATGCACTGCAAGGAAAACATTCTCAACCGGTTGAAAACAGGACAATACATTTAAAACGCTTACCTATCCAAAACTAAAGAACGGATATATTTAATACTTTCATGATCGTGTTTCTTCGATGCCCTCTTGAGCAAATTGCATATAAAAAGCAAGAAAGCGAGACCAACCACCAGGCGTTTTTTATTGTTAATAATGAAACTAGAGATTCAGTAATCAGTGGCCTATCGATGGCAACCTGCAACCGATGTGGCGCGTCTGTGAGGTTCCCCATTGTAGCTATTTTTAGCATAAAACAAATCATATATAATCTGACATGACGCGCAGGTTTCAGCCCGTATCTCTGCTTGCCTGAGGGACATCCAGAGCTGGATGGACAACCACCATCTAAAGCTCAACCCAGGTAAAACTGAAATGATATTCATCCCTGCTAATACTTCTCCCCATCTGGATCTCTCCATTTCTCTCGGGGATACCACACTCACGCCGTCACCCAGTGCAAGGAACCTCGGCGTGGTGATGGACAGCAGACTGTCCCTTTCCGAGAACATTGCGGCGGTGACCCGGTCTTGCAGGTTCTTCCTACACAACTGTAACCAGGTGGCATTTCGGAATATTAAGATCCAGTACAATGGGTATTAAAAGGTGAATAAGTTGATTTAATATAAAAGGCCTACATTGTCATGTTGTTGCTGTGTTGATTTCATGTAATGTCAAGTGCACAGCGACGAGGTTCAGTTAACTGTTTACCCAGAAGGAGGCGATAGTCACTGTACCTGTTCTAGAGTGTATACTTACTCGTGTGATTTATTAGTTTACCGTGCTCATGGGAAATCTGTCTTTTTCGTTTGATATCTTCATGTGAGAAGTAAGCAGAAGGGTGCATGGTTTGAATAATTATCTGGTAATAAGATTTCCACACATGATATTCCTTTATTGTCAAATTACTTGTAATGTACTAGTTAAAAACATGAGTTGATCACTGTATCGTAGATCGACGAAATTAAGATGTTTGAAGATTGATGTTCGGTCATCGTCCACGTTTACTTGGCGGTTAGCCTGAGATTGTTTTGGATGTGAGTTAATGAACTGAAAGGGGGTTCTTATACTTTTTATGCGGTGGTCGTTACCGTGATATTGATATGTATTATTTTGTTTGGTATTGGTTTTAGGCAAGCCCACTGCCGTATTGTATGGATATAAAACGCTTTTAGCAAACAAGCTACAATACGTCTTCATACTGCTAGCCCTCATTGGCAGTCAAATGTAACGATGGGAAAATAAAGACAAAGAACCCCGATACGTTTTGTGTCCTGTGTGGTGGTAGTGATTCCCTCAGGTTACACAACATACGGAGAATCCGCCCCTTTCTCGCCCCCTACTCGACCCAGCTCCTGGTCCAAGCGATGGTTCTGTCCCGCCTGGACTACTGCAATTCCCTCTTGGCTGGCCTCCCAGTGTCCGCCATCAGACCCCTCCAACTCATCCAGAATGCAGCAGCTCGTCTGGTCTTCAACCTTCCCAAATACTCACACGTCACCCCCCTGCTTACTTCCCTCCACTGGCTGCCTGTCATGGCTCGCATCAAATTCAAAACATTGGTGCTAGCCTTCCAAGCAGTTAAAGGGTCTTCCCCAGCTTATCTGCAAAAAATCATCAGACCCGACACCCCTGCCAGACCTCTTCGTTCAGCCTCCACAGGCCGCTTGGCACCTCCCCCTCTCAGAACCTCCACCTCACGCTCACGACTACTGTCTGTTCTGGCTCCACGGTGGTGGAACGAACTCCCCGTTGAGGTCAGAACTATAGAATCTCTCCCCACCTTCAAGCGCAAGCTGAAGACGCACCTCTTCAAGCAGCACCTCTCCCCATCCCTCCCTACCTCCCTGTGAACCTTAATTGTTGTCTCTGTGACTTGCTTTGTGTATCGGTATTTTTAGTTGGCTAGGTAAGCAGTGTTTGGATAGTTAACTTTGGTGACTTTTTCTCTGTTTGTTTTTTGTTTGTTCAAAAAAAAAAAAAAAAAAAAAATCCCCTTGTCCTTATCTTTGTTGTACAGGTAGCAGTTGAAATTGTACTTACCTCTAGGGTCTTTCAGCGAACTTATCCCTGGTTATGGGTATGCACTTTGTTGTACCTCGCTCTGGATAAGAGCGTCTGCCAAATGCCAATAATGTAATGTAATGTAATGCAAACGTACAAAAACGAAAAACAGGGTTTTCCAATGGCAGTGCAGATCACAACGCTGCAACTTATTTTGTGGCGTTTTTATAGCTTTTTCTGTTTTTGTTCTTTGTCGTTGTAGTACTATGATTCTTTTACTACTGATTTCAATGGGAGCAGCTGAAATGTGCCGCAGAAAGGGGGCGTGGCATTCCTAGGACGCTTCAGTGACGCATAACCGCTCTGAACTACGAGACGACACGCAAGTTCGACGTGCCATTTTTCAGAGATGTTGTCTCTGTTCTGTATGTCACCGCATATTGGAATCGGTTTGTAAATTCCATGTATTGGAAGAAAGTCTGGATGCTTCCCCATAAATACCTCATTGTGGATAAGGTTAAGGAGGTGTCCTTCAAAATGATTCATGAATACTATCCGGCCATAAATACTACCCTGCCATATGCAAAACAATTAAAAGAGACATCAACACAAACTGCTCTTTTTGTGATGAATATCCAGAAACAGTTTTATGCCTATTTTGGCATTGTTCTCAAACCAAGAAATTGTGGCAAGACCTTTGCAGATTTTTCATTGATAATATCTTTAAATAATTTAATTTATTTTGGGAAAAATAAATTTGATATTGTTGCTGGCAAAATCTTTCATTCATAAATGTAAATTTAGTAAAAAAAAACCTTACTTTGTTGTTTTCATGAAAGATGTTGAACAATATGTGAAACTACTTTCTAATTCAACAAACAAAAAGGCTATCAAAGCACTTAATGTTATTTCTTATATTTTTCGAGTGTGATATACCCCTGGCTCTTTTGTTTTTGTTCTGTTTGTACACTATTCCCTGTATACTGAATTCTTACTGTATTCCTTTGTTAATTAATAAAATAAATATATATACTCTATGGTGCTGATTACGGTGGCAGTGATGATGAAGATGTTAAACCTGTCCATTACAAAGATGATGGTGGAAGACAAGATGGTTTGATTATCTCAGAAACTTCTGCTGAACGATTTTCACACACACTTGTCTAGAGAATTCGCAAAGAATGGTGCAAAAACCAATTAGCAGCATTTCTGTGGGCATAAATGCCTTCTTAATGAGAGGTGAGCGGAGAAGGGCCAGACTGGTCAAAGCTGACAGGAAGGTGACAGTAATGCAAATAACCACACATTAAAACAGTGGTTTGCAGAAGAGCATCTCTGAACACACAACGCGTCTAAGCTCTAAGTGGATAGGCGACAGGAGCAGAAGACTCCAGTCTAAAAGATGAGTCTAATGTATACCTAATTAAGTGCTCACACTCAGTGAGCACTTCATAAGGTTTTTATTAGACTTTTCTTTGGACTTCTACTGCTGTAGCCTATCCTATGATTTGTTGTGTGTTCAGTGATGCTCTTCTGCATACCACTGTTGTAATGTGTGGGTTTTTAAAGAACATTGGTAAGAGCTGAATAACACTGAGTCCTACCTGAGCAGATCACTCCAGCATCCTCTGATTGATTACAGGAATGTTTGCCCCATCCTGGTGACTCACACTGCTTCAGTGAGGATTCTGATCCACTGCAGTCCACATAAGCCATCCATATTCTCCCAGATCCTGGTCCAAAGTGAGCCTCTCCTAGTGCATCTACAGCATCTCCACAGCCCAGCTGTCTGCACACCACCCCAGCATCCCTCATGTCCCAGCGACGACCACACACTGTCCCCCACTCTCCCCGATGGTAAACCTCCACTCTCCCAGCACAGGGGCTGCTACCATTCACCAGCCTTATACTGTCTGAGAGAGAGAGAGAGAGAGAGAGAGAGAGAAAGAGTTTTGGCAAAACATCACAATATGGCGGGTCCTATTCTCTTAAACAGTCCATTAATATGTTTTTGAAAACATCTGAAGAGCAAAATAAAGAACATAACTGAATCATATTTTACCTGCAACACCTAGTTTGATAAGTAAGTCGGAGATGAGCCAATCACATTTACAAAATAAGAGCAACATAAAAAGAAAGAACATAAACATGAGTCTGTTGCAGCTGTGCAAACTCTGGTTAGTTCAGTGAATGGCACAATGCACACATCAGTTTATAACACAACATAAAAAAATGAAATACTATGTTTTAGACACAGGTAATATGAGTTTGTTTTTTTAAATTTACATATCCTCACGTAAATCCAAAGTGCCGTTTGGTATAAGACTATTGTAAGAGCGGAGTCCTACCTGAGCAGATCACTCCAGCATCCTCTCCATGATTACAGTGATGTTTACCCCATCCTCGTGACTCACACTGCTTCAGTGAGGATTCTGATCCACTGCAGTCCACATAAGCCATCCATATTCTCCCAGACCCTGATCCAAAGTGACCAGCTCTTAGTGCATCTACAGCATCTCCACAGCCCAGCTGTCTGCACACCACCCCAGCATCCCTCATGTCCCAGCGACGACCACACACTGTCCCCCACTCTCCCCGATGGTAAACCTCCACTCTCCCAGCACAGGGGCTGCTACCATTCACCAGCCTCACATCCTCCCTGCCTGAGAGAGAGAGAGAGAGAGAGAGAGAGAGGGAGGGAGGGAGGGAGAGAGAGAGGGAGAGAGAGAGGGAGGGAGAGAGGGAGAGGGAGAGAGGGAGAGGGAGAGAGAGAGGGAGAGAGAGAGAGTTTTGGCAAAACATCACAATATGGCGGGTCCTATTCCTCTTAAACAGTCCATTAAAATATGTTTTTGAAAACATCTGAAGAGCAAAATAAACGAAATACACGTGCTGATTCATATTTTATCTGCAACACCTAGTTTGAAAGTTTGATCCTAGTTTTGTGAGCCATGCGAGCAGTGCTGGACTCAGTTGATTTGCATGGGCAGATCACGATATGTAAATACAGAACCGCCAAACGTACACAGCACTCACCAGACTGCGAACTTCACGCACCGCAAGCCTCTCCATAGAAAATGAATGGAATGTGTAGTGTGCCGGATTTGGTGTGTGAGCACACTGGAACGTTCCTGTCATGTCTGTAATGTTTGTAATGTTTGTAATGTTTGTCAGCTTTGAGCAGTCTGGCCCTTCTCCTCTGACCTCTCTCATTAACAAGACATTTCTTCCCACTGAACTTCTGCTCACTGGATGATTTCTGTTTTTCGCACCATTCTCTGCAAACTATAGAGACTGTTGTGCGTGAAAATCCCAGGAGATCAGCAGAAACTCAAACCACCCTGTCTGGCACCAACTTCAACCAGTCACTTAGATCACATTTCTTCCCCATTCTGACATTTGGTCTGAAAAACAGCTGAACCTCTTCACCGTGTCTACATGTTTTTATGCATTGCTGCCACATTATTGGCTGATTTAATATTTGCATTAACAAGCTGGTGTACAGGTCTACCCAATAAAGTGGTCGCCCCGGGGCGGCCTGTAGCATAGTGGTTAAGGTAAATGACTGGGACAAACCACAAAGGTGGTTCTAATCCCGGTGTAGCCACAATAAGATCCGCCCTTGAGCAAGGCCCTTAACCCTGCATTGCTCCAGGGGAGGATTGTCTCCTGCTTAGTCTAATCAACTGTACGTCGCTCTGGATACGAACGTCTGCCAAATGGCAATAATGTAATGTAATGTAATGAATAGAGGAATACTAATAGGGTTAAAAATTAGTGGCCCCTATGCGGAGATTCTAGATCAGCCAATAAATAAACCATGATACAAAGGCAGTAGTACCACTCTGCCTTCCTCTCTTCACTGGTCCGGGCTGAACGAGAATCTCCACAATAGGGCCAATAGATTCACCTTCGTTTATCTGACTCCATTTTAGAATAATAATTTAGATTAGTTATCCACATTAGGTAGATTTCTTATTGATAATTTTGACTTGATCGCTATAGGAATCCTGTACTGAGATTTACTCTCCGAACAGTCCTCTGCTGGTACCGCCGCATGTCACATCGCGCGTTATGTGCACGTCTCACAAACTGACTAGCTATCTGTAGTCATTACAGAGGTCGCAGGAATAGCTACTCTTGGGTATATCTGTTTACAGCCTAGGGACCCAAGCAGACCAACCTAGCTACGGCTGTGCTCGACATGAATGAACTACCACGCGGAGGCGAGGGATTTACCAACATAGGCCTACGGGTGCTATACGCCGTGATACATTAAGCGTAAATATTCATCCTCCCTAGACCAGTTCGAGGGGGTAAACCAAGCATTCCCTGTATAACTTTGAGTGTCAGTAAGCGAAACCACACAGATCAAGTTTTAACAATTTATTTTACCTGGCAGATTACATACGTAATTACACACTAGTTCCAAATCAAAAAAGCATTACAATGGAACCCAAATTACGGAGTCTTAAAAGTCATACCTGGTAATAAAAGCTACATACGGGAGTCTGCCTACAGACACCCTGTACATAGAAATTACGTGCACGGTGTGCACGGGAGAGACTGATTGCATCCTCCCAGAATGCTTAGTTTACTGTGCTTAAATCCAAAATCTGGCCTTTGATGTTAACCCTAAAAATGGGTCACCCATCTGTAATTTGGAGCCACGCCTCCCCAGGAAACGCAGGGGGGTTGAGGCACATGGCTTTCACTGGGGCAGAGCTCCACACAGTTTTTCCCTGGTTCCTGGTTGGTTATGATGTCCAGGGTTTGCTGTTGCAGAAATGAAACCATTGCACCAGTCGCACTGAAACAATCAGAATAATACCAAACATGAATATTATCGAAACTGACTTTGTCATGAAACATCCAGTGCTGTACACATCATTTAGTGACTGAGTAAAGAGGGAGAGAGCAATGAAGGGGGGTTCAGGAGAAGGTCAGGGCCTAACAGGCCATGCCCTCTGAAACCTTCCCGTGCCGTAAAGGATGTTGCCCCGTCGTAACGAGTTTTACGGCTGGAGGCCTGAGTCTTCCCCCACAGGCTCCTGCCCGTATGGGTGCGGAGATAGTAGTGGGGGTTAATGGTGCATGCTCCTGGGTTAAATTACTTCACAGCCACATATTCCACAGTACCAGAGGAAGCCAGCAAGTTGACCAGTGCCCTGAGTGATAATGCCAGATGTTAATAATTTCCGCCTTACAAGACTTATTGGTCTTCTGCTGCTGTAGCCTATCCACTTCAAGGATTGACACGTTGTGTGTTCAGAGATACTCTTCTGCATACCACTGCCGTAATGTGTGGTTGTTTGCGTTTCTGTCGACTTCCTGTCAGCTTCGACCGGTCTGGCCCTTCTCCTTTGAACTCTCTTTTGAACAAGGTGTTTCTGTCCACAGAACCGCTGCTCCCTGGATGTTTTTTGTTTATCGCACCATTCTCCACAAACTCTAGAGCCTGTTGTGCATGAAAACCCCAGGAGATCAGCAGATACTCAAACCACCCTGTCTGGCACCAACATCAAACAATCACTTAGATCACATTTCTTCCCCATTCTGACATTTGGTCTGAAAAACAGCTGAACCTCTTCACCATGTCTAGATGCTTTTATGCATTTAGATGCTGCCACATTATTGGCTGATTCAATATTTGCATTAACAAGCTGGTGTACAGGTCTACCCAATAGAGTGGTCACGAGTATATAAGTTTGACTTTCCCAGATATAAGAACAGTTCCACCCTGAATAGAAGAAATGAGGATGTTGAGATGGTTCGAGGTACATATCAGGGAGATCATACAAACTCCACACTTGATTAAACTCACACACACTGGCGTGTAACATTTCACAGTATAATGAATAAAGACCTTGTTAAATATAAACTCATATGGCCTATTAAGGGACTATATTCACCCAGCATCACAGAAACTCTCACAGTGCACAGAAGACTCTTACCAGAACACACCAGGCCCACATCGTTTCCATGGGAGCAGGGTTGATTCTGTGAGGGTGCAGTGGGGCAGAAGTTAATCTGAGATTCGTTGCCTCTGCACTGAATCTCCTCTGCCCACACCTGGCCCTCGCCCTGGCCGAATGCAGCTGCCCCGCGCAGCTCTTTAGGAGCCCGACAGCCCAGCTCCCTGCACACAACCTCTGCGTCCTGCTGGTCAAAGTCAGCATCACACACCGTGCCCCAGGAGCTCCCATGATGCACCTCTACTCTCCCAGAGCACAGGTCAGTCCCGCCCACCAGCCTGACCTCTGCAGTTGAACAGAGAATAAAGAGAGAATCATCAGCAATGACCAGCACCTTATTCCAGAGACAACATTCAGCACAGCTGTCTGAACACAGGACTGCACAGCTATTATACATGGAGTGTGAGATGAGCCAATCACACATCTACTGCAGTCGGAGATGAGCCAATCACCTGTAAACCTCTTTAGGAGATGAGCCAATCACATTTACAAAATAAGAGCAACATAAAAAGAAGGAACATAAACATGAGTCTGTTGCAGCTGTGCAAACTCTGGTTAGTTCAGTGAATGGTACAATGCACACATCAGTTTATGACACAACATAAAAAAATGAAATACTATGTTTTAGACACATGTAATATGAGTTTGTTTTTTTAAATTTACATATCCTCATTTAAATCCAAAGTGCCATTTGGTATAAGACTATTGTAAGAGCTGAGTCCTACCTGAGCAGATCACTCCAGCATCCTCTCCATGATTACAGTGATGTTTACCCCATCCTCGTGACTCACACTGCTTCAGTGAGGATTCTGATCCACTGCAGGACACATAAGCCATCCATATTCTCCCAGACCCTGGTCCAAAGTGAGCGTCTCCTAGTGCATCTACAGCATCTCCACAGCCCAGCTGCCTGCACACCACCACAGCATCCTTCAGGTCCCAGCCATCATCACACACTGTCCCCCACTCTCCCCGATGGTAAACCTCCACTCTCCCAGCACAGGGGCTGCTACCATTCACCAGCCTTATACTTTCTGAGAGAGAGAGAGAGAGAGAGAGAGAGAGAGAGGGAGAGAGAGAGAGAGAGAGAGAAAGGGAGAGAGAGAGAGAGAGAGAGAGGGAGAGGGAAGGGGGGGGTGATGTACTCAAATTAACTTCATGAATGAAATACAGAATTATTATAACTCACAAAGGGTTTCCTCCCTGTCCCAATTACTTGATTTAAAATAAAAGGTGCTTTCACCTAGGTGTTTGCTAGATTGTAGAATGCTTTTTAACTGCAGCCAAAAGTGCTAAAAGAAGTGAAGAAAATGCATTGATTTTATCCAGTATACAGTACATGAGCATCTTCTTCAGGAACATGGTTCTTTTGTGCAAACACTGTTGATAGATCTTTAAAATTGCTTAACCTGGTGTAGCGTGGGTTTATACCCCCAAGTTGTCAAGATACCCACACACCAAATCCTGCGACCGCACATGGTGACGCATTGTTCCCCCAAGTTGTCCGTATCATGGGCGGTACTGTAGGTGGGTTCTGTCTGATTGATCGCTCCATGGGATCAATACGAGGAGGGACGTAATCTACTGCAGAACACTGTCAGCACCTGATTGGACAGCACTGTGTTTGTTTGTTTTAGCAAAACATCACAATATGGCGGGTCCTATTCCTCTTAAACAGTCCATTAATGTTTTTGAAAACATCTGAAGAGCAAAATAAACAAAATACACTTGCTGATTCATATTTTACCTGCAACACCTAGTTTGAAAGTTTGATCCTAGTTTTGTGAGCCATGCGAGCAGTGCTGGACTCAGTTGATTTGCATGGGCAGATCACGATATGTAAATACAGAACCGCCAAACGTACACGGCACTCACTGGACTGCGAACTTCACGCACCGCAAGCCTCTCCATAGAAAATGAATGGAATGCATTGCATGCCCGATTTTTTCTGTGAGCACACTGTGATTTTCTCTACTTCCGGTTAATCCGATGGTCCGCCAACAACACAAAGTTTGGAAAAATCCAAAGAACACGTCATCCGTCGGCCAGCATAAATATTGGCCACAAGGGGGCGCAGGAGCGTAACTGTCCAATAACCATTCTCCATTGGAATGAATGACTTCTGGTGTCAAGCCGATGATACGCTGAGTTGTGAACACAGCGTAAACACCTTCACTGTGGATTCAAAGGGTAAGACCCCAGCAGTGTCTGCAGGAACACAGAGTGCACCCGAGTCTCTATCTCCCTGGCTTTGTACACTGTACACCAGTGACATGAGCTCTGTCTGTCACATGACAGATGAATGGGAAATGGTCTGCATTTGTATCACGCATTCATCCAAACGCTGTACAGTTCATGCTTCTCATTCACACACTCACACTCACACACCAACAGCGATTGGCTGCCATGCAAGGCACCAACCAGCTTTTCAAGAGCAAATGGGGGTGTCTTGCTCAGTCTTGAGACTTCGACAAACCCAGAGCGGGGATTGATACGGCAACACTCCGACTGCCTGACAACTGCTCATCCCTCCTGAGCCAATGTCACCCCACTTGTGCAACAGAGGTATTTATTAGACTTATTTTTTAGACTGTAAAACCCCACGCTAACCCAACGACGGAATTTAGCGAGGGCTGAAGGTATCAGCGTGCTCGTCCTTCTGGTGTTGCTGAAAGAATACTAATAGGGTTAAAAATTAGTGGCCCTTATGCAGAGATTCTAGATCAGCCAATAAATAAACCACGATACAAAGGCAGTAGTACCACTCTGCCTTCCTCTCTTCACTGGTCCGGGCTGAACGAGAATCTCCACAATAGGGCCAATAGATTCACCTTTGTTTATCTGACTCCATTTTAGAATAATAATTTAGATTAGTTATCCACATTAGGTAGATTTCTTATTGATAATTTTGACTTGATCGCTATAGGAATCCTGTACTGAGATTTACTCTCCGAACAGTCCTCTGCTGGTACCGCCGCATGTCACATCGCGCGTTATGTGCACGTCTCACAAACTGACTCGCTACTGTAGTCATTACAGAGGTCGCGGGAATAGCTACTCTTGGGTATATCTGTTTACAGCCTAGGGACCCAAGCAGACCAACCTAGCTACGGCTGTGCTCGACATGAATGAACTACCACGCGGAGGTGAGGGATTTACCAACATAGGCCTACGGGTGCTATACGCCGTGATACATTAAGCGTAAATATTCATCCTCCCTAGACCAGTTCGAGGGGGTAAACCAAGCATTCCCTGTATAACTTTGAGTGTCAGTAAGCGAAACCACACAGATCAAGTTTTAACAATTTATTTTACCTGGCAGATTACATACGTAATTATACACTAGTTCCAAATCAAAAAAGCATTACAATGGAAACCAAATTACGGAGTCTTAAAAGTCATACCTGGTAATAAAAGCTACATACGAGAGTCTGGCTACAGACACCCTGTACATAGAAATTACGTGCACGGTGTGCACGGGAGAGACTGATTGCATCCTCCCAGAATGCTTAGTTTACTGTCCTTAAATCCAAAATCTGGCCTTTGATGTTAACCCTAAAAATGGGTCACCCATCTGTAATTTGGAGCCACGCCTCCCCAGGAAATGCAGGGGGGTTGAGGCACATGGCTTTCACTGGGGCAGAGCTCCACACAGTTTTTCCCTGGTTCCTGGTTGGTTATGATGTCCAGGGTTTGCTGTTGCAGAAATGAAACCATTGCAACAGTCGCACTGAAACAATCAGAATAATACCAAACATGAATATTATCGAAACTGACTTTGTCATGAAACATCCAGTGCTGTACACATCATATAGTGACTGAGTAAAGCGGGAGAGAGCAATGAAGGGGGGTTCAGGAGAAGGTCAGGGCCTAACAGGCCGTGCCCTCTGAAACCTTCCCGTGCCGTAAAGGATGTTGCCCCGTCGTAACGAGTTTTACGGCTGGAGGCCTGAGTCTTCCCCCACAGGCTCCTGCCCGTATGGGTGCGGAGATAGTGGGGGTTAATGGTGCATGCTCCTGGGTTAAATTACTTCACAGCCACATATTCCACAGTACCAGAGGAAGCCAGCAAGTTGACCAGTGCCCTGAGTGATAATGCCAGATGTTAATAATTTCCGCCTTACAAGACTTATTGGTCTTCTGCTGCTATAGCCTATCCACTTCAAGGATTGACACGTTGTGTGTTCAGAGATACTCTTCTGCATACCACTGCCGTAATGTGTGGTTGTTTGCGTTTCTGTCGACTTCCTGTCAGCTTCGACCGGTCTGGCCCTTCTCCTTTGAACTCTCTTTTGAACAAGGTGTTTCTGTCCGCAGAACCGCTGCTACCTGGATGTTTTTTGTTTATCGCACCATTCCCCACAAACTCTAGAGACTGTTGTGCATGAAAACCCCAGGAGATCAGCAGATACTCAAACCACCCTGTCTGGCACCAACATCAAACAATCACTTAGATCACATTTCTTCCCCATTCTGACATTTGGTCTGAAAAACAGCTGAACCTCTTCACCATGTCTACATGCTTTTATGCATTTAGATGCTGCCACATTATTGGCTGATTCAATATTTGCATTAACAAGCTGGTGTACTGGTCTACCCAATGAAGTGGTCACCAGTGTATAAGTTTGACTTTCCCAGATATAAGAACAGTTCCACCCTGAATAGAAGAAATGAGGATGTTGAGATGGTTCGAGGTACATATCAGGGAGATCATACAAACTCCACACTTGATTAAACTCACACATTTCACAGTATAATGAATAAAGACCTTGTTAAATATAAACTCATATGGCCTATTAAGGGGCTATATTCACCCAGCATCACAGAAACTCTCACAGTGCACAGAAGACTCTTACCAGAACACACCAGGCCCACATCGTTTCCATGGGAGCAGGGTTGATTCTGTGAGGGTGCAGTGGGGCAGAAGTTAATCTGAGATTCGTTGCCTCTACACTGAATCTCGTCTGCCCACACCTGGCCCTCGCCCTGGCCGAATGCAGCTGCCCCGCGCAGCTCTTTAGGAGCCCCACAGCCCAGCTCCCTGCACACAACCTCTGCGTCCCGCTGGTCAAAGTCAGCATCACACACCGTGCCCCAGGAGCTCCCATGATGCACCTCTACTCTCCCAGAGCACAGGTCAGTCCCACCCACCAGCCTGACCTCTGCAGTTGAACAGAGAATAAAGAGAGAATCATTAGCAATGGCTGGCACCTTATTCCAGAGACAACATTCAGCACAGCTGTCTGAACACAGGACTGCACAGCTATTATACATGGAGTACAGCAGTGTGAGATGAGCCAATCACACGTCTACTGCACTCTGAGGTGAGACAATTACATGTAAACCTCTTTAGGAGATGAGCCAATCACATTTACAAAATAAGAGCAACATAAAAAGAAAGAACATAAACATGAGTCTGTTGCAGCTGTGCAAACTCTGGTTAGTTCAGTGAATGGCACAATGCACACATCAGTTTATAACACAACATAAAAAAATGAAATACTATGTTTTAGACACATGTAATATGAGTTTGTTTTTTAAAATGTACATATCCTCACGTAAATCCAAAGTGCCATTTGGTATAAGACTATTGTAAGAGCTGAGTCCTACCTGAGCAGATCACTTCAGCATCCTCTCCATGATTACAGCGATGTTTACCCCATCCTAGTGACCCACACTGCTTCAGTGAGGGTTCTGATCCACTGCAGGACACATAAGCCATCCATATTCTCCCAGACCCTGGTCCAAAGTGAGCCTCTCCTAGTGCATCTGCAGCATCTCCACAGCCCAGCTGTCTGCACACCACTCCAGCATCCTTCAGGTCCCAGCCATCATCACACACTGTCCCCCACTCTCCCCGATGGTAAACCTCCACTCTCCCAGCACAGGGGCTGCTACCATTCACCAGCCTCACATCCTCCCTGCCTGAGAGAGAGAGAGAGAGAGAGAGAGAGAGAGAGAGAGAGAGAAATACTCAAATT
Organism: Conger conger; assembly: GCF_963514075.1. NCBI lineage: Eukaryota > Metazoa > Chordata > Actinopteri > Anguilliformes > Congridae > Conger > Conger conger. The sequence goes on along the minus strand of NC_083761.1, from coordinate 87,007,120 downwards.
AACTTGACGAATGAACAGATTTAAGACAACTCATGAAAGGATTCCTCTGACTTAAAATAAAAGGTATTTTCTGCTATGCCTGCAAAGGCTTCAAGATTGCAGAATGCCTTTAATTCCATGTGGCTTCAAAGGATGACCCCAGCAGTGTCTGCAGGAACACAGGGACACCACTAGGGTGCGCTCTATCTGCCTTGCTTTGTGCACTGGACACCAGTGATATGAGCTCTGCCAGTGAAGCCTGTCACATGACTGATTAAGCAGATGACACTCCTGTGACAGCACTCATCTCTCAGGGAGAAGAAGCCCCTACAGACTGCAGGGACACACGTTGGCCACAAGGGGGAGAAAAACCTTTTTACTTTGTCAGACACAAAAACTGTTTCACTGCCCTGATAATTGGAAGGAGAATGCTGAGAGGGTATTAAAAAGCACGTGCAGATATCAGAAGTTCCATGCCATTACAAAAAAGGACATTGTCAAAATGTAATCAGGATCAAAAAAATAAGAGTTGTAAAACTTAATTTTACTTATTTAGACTGGGATGATGTGCATTCTTATTGGAGTTTGGAAATAGCAGTTTTCACATTCTGTTGTAAAACGGCAGTTTTGCAGATACGTTGGGTCTCCTGGGATGATATTTTCCCTCTCCAGAGAATTGCTGCACTTCCTTCCCTGATCTTTGCACCTGTGTTTACACTTTAATTCCCTCTGGATAAAAGTGTAAATCTGGTAAATGGTAGACACCTTAATGACATGTAACAGGGTAAAGACTGGAAAAGTGAAAATAATTTCCACAGAAGAGGCATCTTCTGCACTCAGCCGTGATCCCCTGCAGATGGGGAAGGATGGTTCCTCTAAAGAAGTGTCGAAGTGAATCTTGGTTAAAGAGTAATATCCCAACACATATGATTGCTGTACCTGGTTACGTTTGTTTTTGAAAAGACAGATTGGGGGGGGGGGGGGGGGTGAGCAAACAAGACTTACTAAAGTCAGTAAAACCCTTATTGATTTGATTTTCACGAATAGAACTGAGTGAGTGACAAAGACGTACAATTTAATTACAGGTCTGTCCGACCATAACATGATTTTAATCGTTAGAAAATTATCCAGAGTTCACAGGCATCCCGAAGAATAAAATAACAATTCGAAAATGAATTACAGAATATTAATTGGGATAACATTAAACAAATTCAAGATTTAAATACCTGTTTTAAGTACTACAATGACGAAAACACTTTATAGATGTGATTCAGAAATACACTCATTGAAGCACCCACAGCGTAGTAGGGCTTTACTGTGGCAGAATAAGGATATTCGCCACCTGATGAAAAAACATGTTACTTCATGCAGTTGATCACAGAATCAGAGGGGAAAAGCTTGGCACTTTGGAAGCACTTAAATATTTTAGCCAATTGAGTGCCTAACCCACAAAAATCAACAGTGGAATTGATTATAGAAATTAGTTAGTAATGAAAGTATTGAAATTGCAAACAAATTTAATAAATTTTTTACTCAATCAGCTGAGGAAATGGCAGCAAGTTTCCAACCAGTACAGGTAAAAGATACACTGAGAGACCAATCAACGTCCTTTTATATTAAAGAAGTCGATCAAAGTGAGACTGGTAAGGTTATCACGCAGTGAAGGCAATCTAAGGCCAAGGATAATTTTGTTATTTTGTTTATTTTTTAAAAACACAGTTCTCTTCTCTTAACGCCAGTAACACATGTGGTCAATTTATCAATCAGAACTAATGAGTTTCCTCAGCACTGGAAATCGGTAATTATCACCCCAATTCCAAGTCTGGAGCACTTGACCAGGTCTCTAACTATAGACCAATTTCAATTTTATCTGCACTCTCAAAGGTTCTTGAAAAAACAGTTGCTGAACAACTACTCACCTTCTGCACCCCAAACAATTTGAATTCAGACCAAGGTACTCAACAGAGTTAGCAAACTGTTACCTCACTGAAACTATGAAACAGTCATTAGATGAAGGCAGTGTAGTGGGAGCAGTATTTTTGGACTGTGAACCATGAAATTCTTTCGAATAAACTGCAACGATTCAATTTTTCAAACGATGCAATAACCTGCTTTAGATCTTATCTTGAATGCAGAGAGCAATGTGTTCGAATAAATTCTACCCAGTCATCTGCCCAAACTTGCTGAATGGGAATTCCATAAGGTTCAATTTTAGGCCCTTTACTTTTTAGTTTATATGTAAATGACTTACCTGACAGCTGTAAAAGAGTTAGATGCCAAATCTATGCGGACGACACAATTATATATGTGCAAGCAAAAAAACCCTCATATGGCAGCAGAGATGCTCACAAAATAAATGTCTGGTGTGTCACAGTGGCTCTGAAATAATCATCTGACTCTGAACTGTAATAAGACGGTCTCAATGTGCTTTTTAATTTAAAAAAAATTGAAATGAGCAAGAGATAGATGAGGTACATGAAATTACATTTTTAGGTGTTAATTTAGACTCAAACCTTAAGTTTGATAAACATGTAAAGAGGTTGTGCAAAACTGTCAAAACAAATTTAAATTGCTTCCGCTTAATTAGACATTACATACCTATTAAGGCAGCACAGCAGTTTATGCATGCCATTATATTTTCTCATTTATCATACTGTATAACCGTTTGGGGCCAGGCCAACCAAACAACAACTACACCCATCAGGTCGTTATATAAACAGGCACCATTGCCTAATTTTACTGAAACATTACATGCTAAGTTTTGACAGTTTTGTAAACGTACCATTTATTAAACTTATTTTTAAGTGTGAACAACCTTGCCCCAGAAATAAAACAAACAAAACAGTGGAATCAGAGGTGCAACAACTGGAAATCACAGAGCAGCAAAACGCAGAACAACATTTGGTCAGTCTTCTTTCTCAGTAAGAAGTATACAACTGTGGAACACATTACCATCTGAAATTAAAACATTGAAAGAGCTCAAGATTTTTAAACACACATGCTGAAACTGAAGCAAGTCTGTGAACACTGATTTTATGTATTATTAACATTTTGATTTTTGTCTTTGCCCTTATTTTAGTGTTTGTCTTTATTTTAGTCTTTTATCTGTACCACTTTTTAATATTTAGGTACTATTTGAAGTTCACTGCTTCTGTATTTCCTGTTTTAACTTTAAAAAATTTGGCCCGGGACAGGGGTTGCAAATTAGTCATGGCTAGAAACCTGTATGCATGGCATCTTGAAATGTTTCTGTATTTGTCCTGTAGGTATTCATGTTTATTCTTGTTAATTATTCATAGCTCATCGGCTAGTGTTTTCCATTACAGTTCTCATTTGTCCTCCCCTGTTATGTCTGCGTCTGAATGTTCACCAGCCGAGTCACTCCCCTGTCTGCGTGTCCCACTATTCGGGTTTACGGTATTTTCCGGTTTTCAAGAAATTCCTTCTCAACTCGCGATTCTTACTTCCGGCTTTTTCTTGGTCGTTAAATGTTGTAAAGCACGATTCTTACTAACTACTACTAATCTAGGTTTTGTACAGAACTAATCCGATTGATACACTTACTGTCTGTCTAACTAACTAACTAACTAACTAACTAACAATCACTTTTATTGGGTAGTTTAGAAATATTACATTACATTACATTATTGGCATTTGGCAGACGCTCTTATCCAGAGCGACGTACAGCAAAGTGCATCCCCATAACCAGGGATAAGTGCGCTGAAAGACCCTAGAGGGAAGTACAATTTCAATTGCTACCCATACAACAAAGATAAGGACCAGTGCCTATATTTATTTATTTATTATTTTTAAATCAACAAATAAACAAACAACAAAGCAAAAGTGACCAAACTTAACTATCCACATCAGTGGAGGCTGGTGACTTCCAGAATTGAGGAGGCCATTTTTTTCCGCTTGCTCACTTCACTCGCGATGGAATGTTCCCTGTTCTCTTATCTGTCTTTGTGCTGGCCAAAGGCATACTATTTGGAGTGTAAGCTACAGTCAGAAAGTTCTGGCTGATGAAATTCATTGTGCAGAGCTTAGCCTTGTGCCTTCCTGAAGAAATGACATTGCTGTAAGTCTATGAGCCTGCCTGATAATTAAGCTGAGAAATGACATTTGGATGTAATATAAATGCCAAGTGAACATGTGTAAAAGGCAGGAATTTTAATTATGTAGTTAAAAACAATTTTGTTTAGCTTACATTTTTCATTCTTCTACAGCTTCAACATGTAATCACCAATTTAATCAAGTTTAGCATATAAAAAAGATAAGATAACACTTTCTTTATCATATGTAGTTTTATTCAATATATTTAATATAAAATATGTAAAAATATGGTTCCAGTTGGCTTTATCTAACGTTAACGTTATCCACTAGAGGGCAGCACTCTATTCGTATTTAGAGTGAATTTCCTCACAGAGCAACAATTCGGTAATTTGATATGGAAGATTATTAAATTGACTTGTAATAAAACGAAATGGACTACATTAAAAAAAAAACTGTTCAATAAATCCCAAATGGTGTCTAACATGACCTATTGAATGTCATTCTCACTCCCTAGTATCTGGAATCTGCATATCTCCAGCCCAAGATCTCAAATTGCGCTAGAATCTCGCCGACTTCCGAGGTAGTTTTAAGCAAAAGTGTTTGAGCTATAAACTCCAGGGATGATAGCCAGGGGTGTTCTCTAAATTTCCTGAAAAGCACAAGTTGATAGGACACTCGTAGCCACTATGGCGAGTGTTTGTTTGACTGAAGTGACTAGCGAATTCTCAAAATGGCTTCTGTGTTGAATAGGAAAGGAAAGGATAGTTGATTCCAAATGAACCAGTAGCATGTGATTGGACGAACAAAATGTCAATCTTTCAGCCCTGGACACAATGCATGGTGAGGCCAGGCCTCCGTTGCCCACCCATTTTCAGTGATCTGGCCAATCACATATTGGCATGAAAAAAAATGCATTACATTGACTTCTATGAGAATCTCATTTCCTAGGGGAGGCCTGGCCTCCCTTAATACAAACTGATAGGGAAATCTGGCCTGTTGCTTTACAATTGCAATATTGGGTTTTAGCCATGGGAAAATTTAGATTTATGAACAAAACTAAAATAATATGAATATAAAAAATAAAAAATATGTTTTTTGTTAAAATAAATAAATAAAATAAATATATTTATTGTTTTTTTTAAATCTCTCTCTTCTCTCAAATTATTGGGGAGGCCAGGCCTCCTCCACCTCTATGGAGGAGCCTCCACTGATCCACATACTGCTTACCTAGCCAACTAAAAATATCAAAACACAAAGTAAATCACAAAGACAACAATTAAGGTTCACAGGGAGGTAGGGAGGGATTGGAAGAGGTGCGTCTTCAGTTTGCGCTTGAAGGTGGGGAGAGGTTCTACAGTTCTGACCTGAACGGGGAGTTCATTCCACCACCGTGGAGCCAGAACAGACAGTAGTCGTGAGCGTGAGGTGGAGGTTCGGAGAGGGGGAGACTAACTCACTAACGCAATCTCTTAGTATTTCTGCACTGTTCTGTAACTCCGCCTCCCTATGCTATCCCTGATTACTTGTTTAGTTTCAGCGAAGTGTTTGCACCTGTCTCTAACTATCACTACGTCTTCAAGCTATGCAAATGTCTACTCCCTAACCTGGAGCTGTATGTTTTACCTGTTGGTTATGTGCATCCAGTCTGCATTTTCGTCTCCCTCCCGTTATTATGTTATTACCCTATTATGTTTCCCCACCTGTTGTCTATTTGTTTAGCCCACCTTTTCCCCAGCCCCGCCTAGATTGTCACCTTCCTTCATGTATTTAAACCTCAGTCTCTGTATTGTTCCTTGTCAGAACGTTGATCAGTCTTAGTGCGGAAAACTTCGTAAGCCTAATTCTTGATAGGCACCCCTTTGCCTTTTGATTTCCGAGCCTGCCTTGCCCTTTTGTTTCGTTTGCCTTTCTGCTTTTCTGGTTTTTTGACATTCTGCTTTGTTTTCGGACTTCGATTTTGGCCTTCGCCCTTCTATACTTTAGCCTTTTGATTTTCCGGATTTTTGACCCCCCCCCACCAGTTCTCGACTATTCTTTTGCCTTTCGTTTTTGTCATTGTATTGGATCTCCTGGCTACGACTTCGTACAAATAAACAACAATTTTGGATTATCCTGTGGTCTGCGTTTGGGTTCTCAGAGCCGAACATAACACATCTACTTAGCATTTTTTATATATAAAGCAAAAAGGGTTTTTAATGTTTCACATTTGTGATGGTTTTGTTTTCAGTCAAATGTTGTTTTCACCATGAGGAAACAGTTCATATCTGTAGTTGCGCTTCATGAAATGCCTGCCCGTTAATCACTATTTATCAGTATATCTTTTTTCACTTGTTAAATTTCCAGATTAATTTTTTTAATTTTAGTTGACAACATGCTTTAAAAAAAACCATGCCACATATTCAAACCAATGTGAGCTTTAAGTAATATTTCATATATTATTATTATATATTTGTATAAGAAGAGGTTGAGGATATTAACTTTTCAGAGTCTGTTATTTTAAAAGATCTTCATAAGAAGTCTGACTCTGGATCAATGTTGCTTTAGCCCTGCTTAGAAAGTTAAGGTTTCCACAGGCGTTACCACTAGTACTTGTTAGTGTTTGTATACTTTTTTTTTTGTCATTTTTTTTAATATATATTTTTTAAAATAATTTATTAAAGTGCTCTCATGAGGAACTCAAATGCACTGCTGTGAAGAGAGTATGTCAAATAAATACAGAAACATTTTCTAAATAATGTCCCTCCAGTAATCTGTGGTGTTTAGAGGCTGCCTGTAACCCTGCTCTTACTGGAGAGCCCTTTGACCAGCAGACCCTCTGAACCCTTGGCCCTGGCCCCCAATCTCTGACCCTGACTGGGTGTGGAGAAGCAGGAGAGGAGGATGAAGCTGGTACTCACTGGTTGTGGAGAGCAGGAGGAGGGAGGAGAAAGAGAGGAACAGCAGACATCTCTCCATCTTCAGCGCAGACAAACGCACCCTTCCACAGAGCAGAGTGGATTCTCACACCTCTGAGCTCTAAAATAAACTGAGCCCTCCCCTAAAGGAAGCTTGCTGTGGTCCCTCATTTCCCTTTTTTGCTCTTATTTAGGGACCCTAGATTTTTTTTCTTTCACAATCATGTCAAGTTCTTAATTGTTTGGGTCAAGTATTTGAAAGCAAACACGTCAAGGTTAACTTGCATGCTGCTTATAGTGGAAATTGTTTGATTGCTTTCATGCAAGAGGGGCAGAGTAGTGCTGTTCAACCACAGGTAAATCATACTGGTAGATGGACAGGAAACTACTAACAGATATTGGTAGGAAACTCCACGTTCCCGATTATTGTTTCAACCTCCTTGAGACCTGACATGGTTTTGTCCTCAGAAAGGGATCAGATAGTTTACTTCATTGGGTTACCAGTGCCATGAGAGGATGCTTTTGACATAGCATTAGAGAGGAAGAAGTCAAAATGTCGTACAATGCAGTAAATGGTGTATCTTCGTGCAGATCTGATTTTTATTTGATGTGAAACTAGAAGATCAGAGCTACACAATTAGGTATCACTTTGGTCAATCCATTTAGGAGATATAGCTTCTTAAAGTATGTGTGTGTCTAACAGAAGTGGTTTTGTGAAATGAAATGTGTTTTTTGAGCTTAGAGTTTATCACATAGAAGTGACCTAGTTGTAACGCATGTGTCATTTGGTGTTGCAGTGAAAATGTCTTAAATACAATTTATGTAGCCAACAGAGGTTTTACATTATGTGGGGCGGCTTGCAGCATTGTGGTTAAGGTAAATGACTGCGACACGCAAGGTCGGTGGTTCTAATCCTGGTGTAGCCACAATAAGATAATAAGCCCTTGAGCAAGGCCCTTAACCCTGCATTGCTGCAGGGGAGGATTGTCTCCTGCTTAGTCTAATCAACTGTACGTCACCTGCTTACTTCCCTCCACTGGCTGCCTGTCATGGCTCACATCAAATTCAAAACATTGGTGCTAGCCTTCCAAGCAGTCAAGGGGTCAGCTTGAACCGCGATGGATGGATGGATGGATAGAGGAGTTAACATAATAAACCTTCTAACGTTACCAATTTATGAAATTGAAATTCGGTTCAGTTCATCAGCCGTCACAAACTGAACGGCTTGACGAAAGTAAAAGCAAAGGCGATCCACGTTGTGAAGCCACTTTGCTTTTTAGGCTATAGGCGAACAGGAGAAACCACTGAATCCACTGTTTGTCTCCGTCAGATTTGGCGTTGAACAACGTAAAGTTATTGCATCCATATCGAATGCATTTCCGTTAATTTAACAAACCCATGTGTCATTTGGTGTTGCAGTGAAAATGTCTTAAATACAATTCAGGTAGGTAATATGTTTTAGATTATGTAATGTGAAGTGTGCATATTATTTAGGCTACTTCAGAAACTGTAAAAAAGAGTTAATTTGATTCATCATTGACTATGAATGGGAAAACATGTTCTAAATTTTATAGGTGCTTAATTATTAATTATTTTACCAATATGGTATTTTATTATTAAGACCTGAGTGATTCAATTTGTGTCCTAAACTAATATGAAGAATATGAAAGATGAAATCTCATCTTGGAATGGCATTTGCTTTTGTAGAGGGGGATCAGTCAGCCTCCACACCAGTGCCAGTAAATGGTAAATGGTTGGCATTTATAAAGCGCCTTTATCCAAAGCGCTGTACAATTGATGCTTCTCATCCACCCATTCATACACACACTCACACACCAATGGCGATTGGCTGCCATGCAAGGCGCCGACCAGCTCGTCGGGAGCATTTGGGGGGTTAGGTGTCTTGCTCAGGGACACTTCGACACAGCCCGGGCGGGGGATCGAACCAGCAACCCTCCGACTGCCAGATGACTGCTCTTACTGCCTGAGCCATGTCGCCCCCATGCCAGTCAGGCCCCAGTCAGCCCACAGACAGGCCCACAGATAGCACCAACGCCAGCCTCACAGACAGGCCCACAGAGAGCCAACGCCAGCCTCACAGACAGGCCCACAGAGACCCAATGCCAGCCTCACAGAGAGCCCCAATGCCAGCCTCACAGACAGGCCCACAGAGACCCAACGCCAGACTCACAGACAGGCCCACAGATAGCACCAACGCCAGCCTCACAGACAGGCCCACAGAGACCCAATGCCAGCCTCTCAGACAGGCCCACAGATAGCACCAATGCCAGCCTCACAGACAGCCTCACAGAGAGCCTCCATGCAGTGCAGAGATAGAGGAGGAAGAAGCCCAAGCCCTATTAAGCAAATCAGTTCAAATTGACACAACATCAGTTCCCAGTCTCTGAGAGGAGCTTTGTAGAGCATTGGTGTCTTGACAGGGACTGGGAAGAGTCCAAGGGCGTAGGTTTGATTTTCACATTGGTAGGGACACAAATGGGAGAGATTCGGAGGGGATGTAACCCCCACTGGAAGTTGAGGCATTTTGCATAGACTTCTGACCACCATTTCATGTCATCTAGAGCTTTCATTCATGAAAGCAGCACATTAATGAATCCTTTACTGAAATCTGCCAGCTGAATGGGACTTTGAAGAGCACATTTTTGTTTTAAGGCAGGTACTGTTGCCTATTCAAACCAATGATCTGTAAACATGTATTTACATTGAAAATAATAATAATAAGATTGTTATTATTGTAAGACTAATAAGATATTGAAGATTGGTGGGATTAACTATTGTCACAAGTACAAAATCCAACAACACGTTCTTATTAAAAATACAGTGGTGTGATGTGCCAGTTTATCCTCCTTTGCTTGTGGCTGGTGTCTGCACACACACCTTTGTCAGTCTCTCTCAAAGATGCTCCAGATAAAACAATTTGCTACTCATCAATATACAAATAATAACAGTTTAATTCAACAAACATAGGCTTACTGTTACCCATACCATTAAGCCAGCTCCCACAATATTTAATACTCAGAAACCATTTCAAAAAATGCAAACCGGGTAAACACTGATAGAACTTAATGTGTTAATTAGATAGCTAATATGTGAAATAGCCCACAGAAAATGCAACTCACCGCTGATTATGATTAGGTGACTACGTTACATCGGGTTCACAGAGAAAATGACAAGCTGTCAGTGCAGAGAGTGGCAGTAGGCTCTTCACTCTCTCCCAAGAGAGCGCATAAATGAACATTGCATTGATATATGAAGCTAGTGCGTGTGACAATGCAGTTGGCAGCGGATAATATTATTAGTCTTCTGATTTCATAATTACAGATACCATTGAATATATCTTTTTAAAGATATTATGATGTTTTATAGAGTAGCCGGCCAGCTGCATGTGAGCACTCTGCTCTTTGCCCATATATGGGTATGTATTTGCAAACATAGAAATGGCCCGTGCTTATGACAGAGTAAAACCTTAATACGGCCCTGGGCATATCTACAGTGATAATATACCTCCAGCCACCGCCCTCCCCCCAGTCCTGTGCAGTTCAAGATCAGTGCTTTCCACACTGTGGTATGGAGCTTCTTCCATATGTCTGACACCAAACAATATGTTCAGAAAAACAAGTGCAGAAGTCTCTAGTTTTTCAATAGCAGTATATACTGGATACAACTCGTTTGCAAGTTTTTCTGCAGGTCACTGTGAGCACTATTGGTTTCTGCCCTGTTGGTGGGGAGGAAATGTTTTTTTTTCAGTAGACAGGAAGTATGTTGGTGGTCTTCAGCACACGCACAGTGTGGCCAGTTTTTTGAAAATGACAGTTTTGTTTCAAATCCAATGTGCTGGAGTGCAGAAAGCGAAACAATGTATAAGCCCATATAGTACATACTGCAGGGGATGTATCTGCTGCTGCACTTTTATCCAGAATGACATACAGCTGGCTATCTATCAATCAATCACAGTTTACAAACTGTATGCTATGTATCGACAGTCTGTGGGCAAGCTATGCAGAGTAATACCCAAAGAGGACATATTCCACATGTTGGAAATAAATCAGGCAAGTGCAAAATAAGTATATTGCTACTGTTATTCCTACTATTTTGACATCTATCATTGGCCAACACTGCCTAAAGAAGTGAAGATTATATGCTATACAGGATGGAACCTAAAGGATGACCCCAGCAGTGTCTGCAGGAACACAGGGACACCACCAGGGTGCGCTCTATCTGCCTTGCTTTGTGCACTGGACACCAGTGATATGATCTCTGCCAGTGAGGCCTGTCACATGACTGATTAAACAGATGACACTCCTGTGACAGCGCTCATCTCTCAGGGAGAAGAAGCCCCTACAGACTGCAGGGACACATGTTGGCCACAAGGGGGAGAAAAACCTTTTACTTTGTCAGACACAAAAACTGTTTCACAGCCCTGATAATTGGAAGGAGAATGCTGATATGGTGTTAAAAAGCCTGAGAGTTGCACTTGCAGATATCAGAAGTTCCGTACCGTCACAAAAAAGGACAAAGTCAAAATGTAATTACCAACATCTACTTTGTACAGAAAATAAGTAAAAGTGGACTGGGGTTATGTGCATTTTTATTGCAGTTTGGTAAAAAACTGTTTCAACATTCTGTTGCATTTCCTGGCTAAATTGTCACTCAAACAGGAAATTTAGACCCCTGTGGTTTGTAAAACGCCATTTTTGCAGATACGTTGGCTCTCTCGGGATGATACTTTCCCTACAGAGAATTACTGCACTTCCTTCCCTGATCTTTGCACCTGTGTTTATACTTTAATTCCCTCTGGATGAAAGTATCTGGTAAATGGAAGACACCCTAATGACATGCAACAGGGTAAAGACTGGAAAAGTGAAAATGATTTCCACAGAAGAGGCAGATAAATTGTCACTGTGAACCTATCTTTTTAGAAGAGGCATCTTCTGCACTCAGCCGTGGTCCCCTGCAGATGGGGAAGGATGGTTCCAACAACTCAGTTATAAGTGGTAAAGTAGGACACTTATCTGGAACACCTTTGCATCAACTATTTAATGACATTGTGTTCATCCCTGGGAGTATGTGCTCTGGTTTTTAATGTTTCACATTTGTGATGGTTTTGTTTTCAGTGAAGAGAGTCTGCCACATTTTCAGTGAATCAAATACAGAAACATTTTCTAAATAATTTTACATAAGGCTATCGCTAGGTGGTGAAGCCTTGGTAGACGTGTTGAAGGCGGGGGAAATGGGCAGACGTAAAGACCTGTGTGACCTGAAGGGCCAAATGGTTATTGCCGGACGACTGGGTCAGAGCAACTCCGAAACGCTCCCGGTCAGCAGTGGTGAGCACCTACCTACAGTGGTCCAAGGAGGGACAATCCATGAACCGTCTACAGGCAACAAAGGCCATACCATCTGGTCCAAACTGACACAAGGGCTACTGTGGCACAAGTCACAGACTATTTTAATGATGGCTACGTGATGAATGTGTCACAACACACCATGTTACATATGTCAGTCAGAGTGCCCATTCTGACCTCTGTCTACTGTCGAAAGCGGAATGGTTTAAGGAACATGACAAAGAGTTCAATGTGTTGCCCTGGCCTCCAAATCTCCCAGATCTCAATCCGATGGAGCATCTGTGGGATGTGCTGGATTAACAAATCCAATCCATGGAGGCCCCACCGCGCAACTTTCAAAAATCTTTTGCCAAATATTATCATCAACATCCCATATTTTTAGACATTTGGATTCCACATATTGAAGAATTATACAGATTTTGAGAGAGAATTATACAGATTTTTGTCTTCAGCAATACCAGCATATTAATGGCTATGCATTAATATGATATTTCAAGTGAGGCTTAAAAGACTTATTTTACTTATGTTATTATGTTATTATTCATTTGCTTGGAAAAATTATTGCAGGGATGGGTATAGAACATTGTTTTTTTATTTTTTTTAGAATAAAAAAGAGTAACAGAGCTACATTACACTTTAAAAACAATGTAACACAGAGTTTAACATCTATCCAATTTAATACATACAGACACATGGTGACATACATATTCAATTTCAGTCAATTTATGTCAATTTACTGCATCAAACATAAAGTTCAGTGACCTAACCTAGAACAAACATACAGCAATCAAAGCAAACTGACTACACGAAGATCACAAGTGCAGCCCAGATGAATCAGAAACTCTGCTTATATTGTACAGATGCTGCACTCTAAAGACACAACATCTTCCTGTTCCCATTCCCTAAAATGCCCCCATGACTGCACCCCCAATTTCCCCTCCTGCAAGCTGAGAAACATCACAATGATGAAAAAAGAGTCCTGAGCTCTCAGACTTCATTCTCATTTCACATAAGTACACGGACCCAGCCTCTGTGTGTTTTATATGGCAATTTCCACATTCCCTCCAGTGTAGCGGACAGCTGGTTCATTAGACGGCCCTGTACATCAACAAACACGTACAGACACAACAGATGAGAGAGAACTGTGAGTGAGCAGAGCTGCAGCCTGAGCCCTGAAACACACATCATGTTTTAGAGAGTAAGTGTGCATCCCAGTGAAAGCACATCACCTGGTCTCCTGTACCATTTCACACACAGTACAATGGTGGCCAGCAGGAGAGGAGCAGCACCCAGACCACACATCACTCTGCCTGTGGAGACACAGAGATGAGGGATGCATACTGCTATACATTGCTCCTGTGCTGAACGTCACTCTGAACATAAGCATCTGCTACAGTAAGTGTACTGTAATGCATCTGCTACAGTAAGTGTACTGTAATGCATCTGCTACAGTAAGTGTATGCAGTGTACTGTAATGCATCTGCTACAGTAAGTGTATGCAGCATAATGTAATACAGTGTACAGTGGATGCCATTTTGGCTCTACATCCAGAGTGGCCTTAGGCAGTGCTGTGGGAAGCAGACAGACTGGGTCACTGTTCCGTCTTCACACCAGTGTATATTTATGACTGTGGAGAAAACAAATCACCCTCACAGAGGGACAGAGGCAGATGGAATTATTTTATGAATACTATTTTGAAAAGATATTCAATAATGAACACTGGAAAAGTTTGTTGGCAGTTATTGAACAAACAGGATACCAGAATTACCAGAAATTATGTGATTTTTCAGTTATACCCACTGCATTATGGGACCTTGCAAGTTTTACACACAGAGGCATATCAGCCCCCACCTGTTACCTGTATGTGGACAGGGTGACTGTACTCTGTGTAACAGCACTCACCTGTTACCTGTATGTGGACAGGGTGACTGTACTCTGTGTACCAGCACTCACCTGTTACCTGTATGTGGACAGGATGACTGTGCTCTGTGTAACAGCACTCACCTGTTACCTGTATGTGGACAGGGTGACTGTACTCTGTGTACCAGACTGGGTTGCTCCTCCCTGCTCTGCAGCTGTACTCCCCGGTGTGTGCAAGAGCTGCAGCACTGAGGGTGTACGAGCCTTCAGCTGTACTGGCAATGAGGGCAGTGCCACTTGATCCATCTCCTTTGTACCAGTAATATTCCCAGCCAGCAGAGGGCACTGTGACCTCACAAGAGAGACTGACAGCTTGTCCTCTATATATCCGCCCATGTGGAGAGACCGTCAAGACAGCCTGGGGTGTCTCTGTAAGACAGAGAACAGACTGAGCTTCTCCCTCATAATAATGTTCTCATCAAACATACAGTGCAAACGGGCTTTAACCTGGTATTCAGCTGAGCGCATTTCACTCATCCATGTACTGGGAAACCATGTGACCGCCTCAGAGTAGGTGTGGGCGGGGTCAACGCTCTAACTGCTAGATCAGGGGTGTCTAATCAAATGGCAAATGGTCTGCATTTATATCGCGCCTTTATCCAAAACACTGTATAATTGATGGTTCTCATTCATCCATTCACACACACACATACACACCAACAGCAAATGGCTACCGTGCAAGGCACCAGCCAGCTCATCAGAAGCATCTGGGGGTTAGGTGTCTTGCTCAGGGACACTTCGACACACCCAGGGGATCAACCAGCAACCCCCCGACTGGCAGACGACTGCTCTCACCTCCTGAGCCAATGTCGCCCCCAATCTTATCCAAAAAGGACCGGTGTGAGCGTGAGTTCTTGTTTTTCCCCAGCACTACGATACCCCAATTCTGACGGGCTAAAACAAAAACCTGAACCCACCTTGGCCCTTTACAGATAAGATTAGACACCCCTGTGCTATGGTAATGCAGATATGACTGCAGTGGAGCTGGTTAGGGTTACGGCTAAGAGCTAAAGCATTATGATTTCCCATTCTATCAGAACAGAGAGGACTGCATTCTGTTGATTTAAACAGTAACATGGTGGTTGAATGTGACACTTGCCAGTTGTCTTTAGGCAACAATAAAACAAATGTACATCAATTAGCTATGATTGATAGACCGTGTCCCCACTTTCCACACATTGTGGTTTGTTACCATAGCTACCTCCATGATAGACGCTCGCGCTGTGAGTTTTCACAAGCTAGCTAACTTACTATTTCAACTATGATTGATAGCTAAGGTAAGGATGCTGGCTTATCCAATAATCATTTTTGCTTGCTAGCTAGCCAAGTTAAGATAAAAACACCCATACATTTAAGTTAACGTCCTCATGAAACCAAATTATTTAGCTTGCTCACGTCCTCATGTGATGCACTGCAAGGAGAACATTCTCAACCGGTTGAAAACAGGACAATACATTTAAAACGCTTACCTATCCAAAACTAAAGAACGGATATATTTAATACTTTCATGATCGTGTTTCTTCGATGCCCTCTTGTGCAAATTGCATATAAAAAGCAAGAAAGCGAGACCAACCACCATGCGTTTTTTATTGTTAATAATGAAACTCGAGATTCAGTAATCAGTGGCCTATCGATGGCAACCTGCAACCGATGTGGCGCGTCTGTGAGGCTCCCCATTGTAGCTATTTTTAGCATAAAACAAATCATATATAATCTGACGTGGCAAACGTACAAAAAGGAAAAACAGGGGTTTCCAATGGCAGTGCAGATCACAACGCTGCAACTTATTTTGTGGCGTTTTTATAGCTTTTTCTGTTTTTGCTCTTTGTCGTTGTAGTACTATGACTCTTTTACTACTGATTTCAATGGGAGCAGCTGAAATGTGCTGCAGAAAGGGGGCATGGCATTCCTAGGACGCTTCAGTGACGCATAACCGCTCTGATCTACGAGACGACACGTGAGTTCGACGTGCCATTTTTCAGAGATGTTGTCTCTGTTCTGTATGTCACCGCATATTGGAATCGGTTTGTAAATTCCATGTATTGGAAGAAAGTCTGGATGCTTCCCCATAAATACCTCATTGTGGATAAGGTTAAGGAGGTGTCCTTCAAAATGATTCATAAATACTATCCGGCCATAAATACTACCCTGCCATATGCAAAACAATTAAAAGAGACATAAACACAAACTGCTCTTTTTGTGATGAATATCCAGAAACAGTTTTATGCCTATTTTGACATTGTTCTCACACCAAGAAATTGTGGCAAGACCTTTGCAGATTTGTCATTGATAATATCTTTAAATAATTTAATTTATTTTGGGAAAAATAAATTTGATATTGATGCTGGCAAAATGTTTCATTCATCAATGTAAATTTAGTAATAAAAAACCTTACTTTGTTGTTCTCATGAAAGATGTCGAACAATATGTGTAACTACTTTCTAATTCAACAAAGAAAAAGGCTATCAAAGCACTTAATGTTATATCTTATATTTTTCGAGTGTGATATACCCCTGGCTCTTTTGTTTTTGTTCTGTTTGTACACTATTCCCTGTATACTGAATTCTTACGGTATTCCTTTGTTAATTAATAAAATAAATATATATACTCTATGGTGCTGATCACGGTGGCAGTGATGATGAAGATGTTAAACCTGTCCATTACAAAGACGATGGTGGAAGACAGGGTGGTTTGATTATCTCAGAAACACAAAATGATTTTCCTACACACTTGTCTCGAGCATTCGCAAAGAATGGTGCAAAAACCAAAAAGAAGTCCAATTAGCAGCATTTCTGTGGGCATAAATGCCTTTTTAATGAGAGAGGTCAGAGGAGAAGGGCCAGACTGGTCAAAGCTGACAGGAAGGTGACAGTAACGCAAATAACCACACATTACAACAGTGGTTTGCAGAAGAGCATCTCTGAACACACAACGCGTCTAAGCTCTAAGTGGATAGGCGACAGGAGCAGAAGACTCCAGTCTAAAAGATGAGTCTAATGTATACCTAATAAAGTGCTCACACTCAGTGAGCACTTCATAAGGTTTTTATTAGACTTTTCTTTGGACTTCTACTGCTGTAGCCTATCCTATGATTTGTTGTGTGTTCAGTGAAGCTCTTCTGCATACCACTGTTGTAATGTGTGGGTTTTTAAAGAACATTGGTAAGAGCTGAATAACACTGAGTCCTACCTGAGCAGATCACTCCAGCATCCTCTCCATGATTACAGCGATGTTTACCCCATCCTAGTGACCCACACTGCTTCAGTGAGGATTCTGATCCACTGCAGTACACATAAGCCATCCATATTCTCTCAGACCCTGGTCCAAAGTGAGCCTCTCCTAGTGCATCTACAGCATCTCCACAGCCCAGCTGTCTGCACACCACCCCAGCATCCCTCATGTCCCAGTCATCACCACACACTGACCCCCACTCTCCCCGATGGTAAACCTCCACTCTCCCAGCACAGAGGCTGCTACCATTCACCAGCCTCACATCCTCCCTGCCTGAGAGAGAGAGAGAGAGAGGGAGAGAGAGAGAGAAGGAGGGAGAGAGAGAGAGAGAGAGAGAAGGAGGGAGAGAGAGAGGAGGGAGAGAGTTTTGGCAAAATGGAACAATATGGCAGGTCCTATTCCTCTTAAACAGTCCATTAAAATATGTTTTTGAAAACATCTGAAGAGCAAAATAAACAACATAGACATGCTGATTCATATTTTACCTGCAACATCTAGTTTGAAAGTTTGATCCTAGTTTTGTGAGCCATGCGAGCAGTGCTGGACTCAGTTGATTTGCATGGGCAGATCACGATATGTAAATACAGAACCGCCAAACGTACACGGCACTCACTGGACTGCAAACTTCACGCACCGCAAGCCTCTCCATAGGAAATTAATGGAATGCATTGCATGCCCGATTTTCTCTGTGAGCACACTGTGATTTTCTTTACTTCCGGTTAATCTGATGGTCCGCCAACAACACAAAGTTTGGAAAAATCCAAAGAACACGTCATCCGTTGGCCAGCATAAATATTGGCCACAAGGGGGCGCAGGAGCGTAACTGTCCAATAACCATTCTCCATTGGAATGAATGACTTCTGGTGTCAAGCCGATGATGCGCTGAGTTTTGAACACAGCGTAAACGCCTTCACTGTGGATTCAAAGGGTAAGACCCCAGCAGTGTCTGCAGGATCACAGAGTGCACCCGAGTCTCTATCTCCCTGGCTTTGTACACTGTACACCAGTGACATGAGCTCTGTCTGTCACATGACAGATGAATGGGAAATGGTCTGCATTTGTATCACGCATTCATCCAAACGCTGTACAGTTCATGCTTCTCATTCACACACTCACACTCACACACCAACACCGATTGGCTGCCATGCAAGGCACCAACCAGCTTTTCAAGAGCAAATGGGGGTGTCTTGCTCAGTCTTAAGACTTCGACACACCCAGAGTGGGGATTGATACAGCAACACTCCGACTGCCTGACAACTGCTCATACCTCCTGAGCCAATGTCACCCCACTTGTGCAACAGAGGTATTTATTAGACTTATTTTTTAGACTTATTGGTCTTCTGCTACTGTAGCCTATCCACTTAGTGGTTTGACACGTTGTATGTTCAGAGATGCTCTTCTCTACTGCTGTAATGTGTAGTAGTTTGCATTACTGTCAACTTCCTGTCAGCTTTGACCAGTCTGGCCCTTCTCCTCTGACCTCTCTCATTAACAAGGTGTTTCTGCCCGCAGAACTGCTGCTCACTAGATGTTTTTAGTTTTTCGCACCATTCTCCACAAACTGTAGAGACTGTTGTGCATGAAAACCCCAGGAGATCAGCAGATACTCAAACCACCCTGTCTGGCACCAACATCAACCAGTCACTTAGATCACATTTCTTCCCCATTCTGACATTTGGTCTGAAAAACAACTGAACCTCTCGACCATGTCTGCATTCTTTTAGGCATTTAGGTGCTGCCACATTATTGGCTGATTCAATATTTCCATTAACAAGCTGGTGTACAGGTCTACCTAATATAGTGGTCACTGAGTATATAAGTTTGCCTTTCCAGATGTAAGAACAGTTCTGCCCTGAATAGAGGAAATTAGGATGTTGAGATGGTTCTAAGTACATATCTGGGAGATCATCCAAACTCCACACTTGATTAAACTCACACACACTGACGTGTAACATTTCACAGTATAATGAATAAAGACCTTGTTAAATATGAACTCATATGGCCTATTAAGGAGCTATATTCACCCAGCATCACAGAAACTCTCACAGTGCACAGAAGACTCTTACCAGAACACACCAGGCCCACATCGTTTCCATGGGAGCAGGGTTGATTCTGTGAGGGTGCAGTGGGGCAGAAGTTAATCTGAGATTCGTTGCCTCTGCACTGAATCTCCTCTGCCCACACCTGGCCCTCGCCCTGGCCGAATGCAGCTGCCCCGCGCAGCTCTTTAGGAGCCCCACAGTCCAACTCCCTGCACACAACCTCTGCGTCCTGCTGGTCAAAGTCAGCATCACACACCGTGCCCCAGGAGCTCCCATGATGCACCTCTACTCTCCCAGAGCACAGGTCAGTCCCGCCCACCAGCCTGACCTCTGCAGTTGAACAGAGAATGAAGAGAGAATCATTAGCAATGGCCAGCACCTTATTCCAGAGACAACATTTAGCACAGCTGTCTGAACACAGGACTGCACAGTTATTATACATAGGGTGTGAGATGAGCCAATCACACATCTACTGCAGTCTGAGGTGAGACAATTTCCTGTAAACCTCTTTAGGAGATGAGCCAATCACATTTACAAAATAAGAGCAACATAAAAAGACAGAACATAAACATGAGTCTGTTGCAACTGTGCAAACTCTGGTTAGTTCAGTGAATGGCACAATGCACACATCAGTTTATAACACAACATAAAAAAATGAAATACTATGTTTTAGACACATGTAATATAAGTTTGCTTTTAAAAATGTACATATCCTCATTTAAATCCAAAGTGCCGTTTGGTATAAGACTATTGTAAGAGCTGAGTCCTACCTGAGCAGATCACTCCAGCATCCTCTCCAGGATCACAGTAATGTTTACCCCATCCGAGTGACTCACACTGCTTCAGTGAGGATTCTGATCCACTGCAGGACACAGCACCCAGCCATATTCTCCCAGACCCTGGTCCAAAGTGAGCCTCTCCTAGTGCATCTACAGCATCTCCACAGCCCAGCTGTCTGCACACCACCCCAGCATCCCTCATGTCCCAGCCACGGCCACACACTGTCCCCCACTCTCCCCGATGGTAAACCTCCACTCTCCCAGCACAGGGGCTGCTACCATTCACCAGCCTCACATCCTCCCTGCCTGAGAGAGAGAGAGAGAGAGAGAGAGAGAGAGAGAGAGAGATAGAGATACTCAAATTGAAATAATAGCACTATATACACTCAGTGAGCACTGTTTTAGGCATTTATTAGACTTATTTGTCTTCTGCTGCTGTAGCCTATCTACTGAGAGGTTTGACACGTTGTGTGTGAAGAGATGCTGTTCTACTGCTGTAATGTGTAGTAGTTTGCGTTACTGTCGACTTCCTGTCAGCTTTGACCAGTCTGGCCTTTCTCCTCTGACCTCTCTCATTAACAAGGTGTTTCTGCCCGCAGAACTGCTGCTCACTAGATGTTTTTAGTTTTTCGCACCATTCTCCACAAACTGTAGAGACTGTTGTGCATGAAAACCCCAGGAGATCAGCAGATACTCAAACCACCCTGTCTGGCACCAACATCAACCAGTCACTTAGATCACATTTCTTCCCCATTCTGACATTTGGTCTGAAAAACAACTGAACCTCTCGACCATGTCTGCATTCTTTTAGGCATTTAGGTGCTGCCACATTATTGGCTGATTCAATATTTCCATTAACAAGCTGGTGTACAGGTCTACCTAATATAGTGGTCACTGAGTATATAAGTTTGCCTTTCCAGATGTAAGAACAGTTCTGCCCTGAATAGAGGAAATAAGGATGTTGAGATGGTTCTAAGTACATATCTGGGAGATCATCCAAACTCCACACTTGATTAAACTCACACACACTGACATGTAACATTTCACAGTATAATGAATAAAGACCTTGTTAAATATAAACTCATATGGCCTATTAAGGGGCTATATTCACCCAGCATCACAGAAACTCTCACAGTGCACAGAAGACTCTTACCAGAACACACCAGGCCCACATCGTTTCCATGGGAGCAGGGTTGATTCTGTGAGGGTGCAGTGGGGCAGAAGTTAATCTGAGATTCGTTGCCTCTGCACTGAATCTCCTCTGCCCACACCTGGCCCTCGCCCTGGCCGAATGCAGCTGCCCCGCGCAGCTCTTTAGGAGCCCCACAGTCCAACTCCCTGCACACAACCTCTGCGTCCTGCTGGTCAAAGTCAGCATCACACACCGTGCCCCAGGAGCTCCCATGATGCACCTCTACTCTCCCAGAGCACAGGTCAGTCCCGCCCACCAGCCTGACCTCTGCAGTTGAACAGAGAATGAAGAGAGAATCATTAGCAATGGCCAGCACCTTATTCCAGAGACAACATTTAGCACAGCTGTCTGAACACAGGACTGCACAGTTATTATACATAGGGTGTGAGATGAGCCAATCACACATCTACTGCAGTCTGAGGTGAGACAATTACCTGTAAACCTCTTTAGGAGATGAGCCAATCACATTTACAAAATAAGAGCAACATAAAAAGACAGAACATAAACATGAGTCTGTTGCAACTGTGCAAACTCTGGTTAGTTCAGTGAATGGCACAATGCACACATCAGTTTATAACACAACATAAAAAAATGAAATACTATGTTTTAGACACATGTAATATAAGTTTGCTTTTAAAAATGTACATATCCTCATTTAAATCCAAAGTGCCGTTTGGTATAAGACTATTGTAAGAGCTGAGTCCTACCTGAGCAGATCACTCCAGCATCCTCTCCAGGATCACAGTAATGTTTACCCCATCCGAGTGACTCACACTGCTTCAGTGAGGATTCTGATCCACTGCAGGACACAGCACCCATCCATATTCTCCCAGACCCTGGTCCATAGTGACCCTCTCCTAGTGCATCTACAGCATCTCCACAGCCCAGCTGTCTGCACACCACCCCAGCATCACTCATGTCCCAGCGATAACCACACACTGTCCCCCACTCTCCCCGATGGTAAACCTCCACTCTCCCAGCACAGGGGCTGCTACCATTCACCAGCCTCACATCCTCCCTGCCTGAGAGAGAGAGAGAGAGAGAGAGAGAGAGAGATACTCAAATTGAAATAATAGCACTATATACACTCAGTGAGCACTGTTTTAGGCATTTATTAGACTTATTGGTCTTCTGCTGCTGTAGCCTATCTACTGAGAGGTTTGACACGTTGTGTGTTAAGAGATGCTGTTCTACTGCTGTAATGTGTAGTAGTTTGCGTTACTGTCGACTTCCTGTCAGCTTTGACCAGTCTGGCCTTTCTCCTCTGACTTCTCTCATTAACAAGGTGTTTCTGCCCGCAGAACTGCTGCTCACTAGATGTTTTTAGTTTTTTGCACCATTCTCCACAAACTCTAGAGACTGTTGTGCATGAAAACCCCAGGAGATCAGCAGATACTCAAACCACCCTGTCTGGCACCAACATCAACTAGTCACTTAGATCACATTTCTTCCCCATTCTGAGATTTGGTCTGAAAAACAACTGAACCTCTCGACCATGTCTGCATTCTTTTAGGCATTTAGGTGCTGCCACATTATTGGCTGATTCAATATTTCCATTAACAAGCTGGTGTACAGGTCTACCTAATATAGTGGTCACTGAGTATATAAGTTTGCCTTTCCAGATGTAAGAACAGTTCTGCCCTGAATAGAGGAAATAAGGATGTTGAGATGGTTCTAAGTACATATCTGGGAGATCATCCAAACTCCACACTTGATTAAACTCACACACACTGACATGTAACATTTCACAGTATAATGAATAAAGACCTTGTTAAATATAAACTCATATGGCCTATTAAGGGGCTATATTCACCCAGCATCACAGAAACTCTCACAGTGCACAGAAGACTCTTACCAGAACACACCAGGCCCACATCGTTTTCATGGGTGCTGGGTTGATTCTGTGAGGGTGCTGTGGGGCAGAAGTTAATCTGAGATTCGTTGCCTGTACACTGAATCTCCTCTGCCCACACCTGGCCCTCACCCTGGCCGAATGCAGCTGCCCCACGCAGCTCTTTAGGAGCCCCACAGCCCAGCTCCCTGCACACAACCTCTGCGTCCTGCTGGTCAAAGTCAGCATCACACACCGTGCCCCAGGAGCTCCCATGATGCACCTCTACTCTCCCAGAGCACAGGTCAGTCCCGCCCACCAGCCTGACCTCTGCAGTTGAACAGAGAATAAAGAGAGAATCATTAGCAATGGCCGGCACCTTATTCCAGAGACAACATTCAGCACAGCTGTCTGAACACAGGACTGCACAGCTATTATACATGGAGTGTGAGATGAGCCAATCACACGTCTACTGCAGTCTGAGGTGAGACAATTACCTGTAAACCTCTTTAGGAGATGAGCCAATCACATTTACAAAATAAGAGCAACATAAAAAGACAGAACATAAACATGAGTCTGTTGCAACTGTGCAAACTCTTGTTAGTTCAGTGAATGGCACAATGCACACATCAGTTTATAACACAACATAAAAAAATGAAATACTATGTTTTAGACACATGTAATATAAGTTTGCTTTTAAAAATGTACATATCCTCATTTAAATCCAAAGTGCCGTTTGGTATAAGACTATTGTAAGAGCTGAGTCCAACCTGAGCAGATCACTCCAGCATCCTCTCCATGATCACAGTGATGTTTACCCCATCCTAGTGACTCACACTGCTTCAGTGAGGATTCTGATCCACTGCAGGACACAGCACCCATCCATATTCTCCCAGACCCTGGTCCATAGTGACCCTCTCCTAGTGCATCTACAGCATCTCCACAGCCCAGCTGTCTGCACACCACCCCAGCATCACTCATGTCCCACCAATCATCACACACTGTCCCCCACTCTCCCCGATGGTAAAACTCCACTCTCCCAGCACAGGGGCTGCTACCATTCACCAGCCTCACATCCTCCCTGCCTGAGAGAGAGAGAGAGAGATAGAGAGAGAGAGAGAGATAGAGATACTCAAATTGAAATAATAGCACTATATACACTCAGTGAGCACTGTTTTAGGCATTTATTAGACTTATTGGTCTTCTGCTGCTGTAGCCTATCTACTGAGAGGTTTGACACGTTGTGTGTTAAGAGATGCTGTTCTACTGCTGTAATGTGTAGTAGTTTGCGTTACTGTCGACTTCCTGTCAGCTTTGACCAGTCTGGCCTTTCTCCTCTGACCTCTCTCATTAACAAGGTGTTTCTGCCCGCAGAACTGCTGCTCACTTGATGTTTTTAGTTTTTCGCACCATTCTCCACAAACTCTAGAGACTGTTGTGCATGAAAACCCCAGGAGATCAGCAGATACTCAAACCACCCTGTCTGGCACCAACATCAACCAGTCACTTAGATCACATTTCTTCCCCATCCTGAGATTTGGTCTGAAAAACAACTGAACCTCTCGACCATGTCTGCATTCTTTTAGGCATTTAGGTGCTGCCACATTATTGGCTGATTCAATATTTCCATTAACAAGCTGGTATACAGGTCTACCTAATATAGTGGTCACTGAGTATATAAGTTTGCCTTTCCAGATGTAAGAACAGTTCTGCCCTGAATAGAGGAAATGAGGATGTTGAGATGGTTCTAAGTACATAACTGGGAGATCTGTCACGTTTCAGGTCTGTCTCGCCATGTTTTATGTTTATTTATGTTGTCTTAGTCACGTAGTGTCTTATCATGTATTATGTTGTCTAGGTTCGTCATGTTGTTTAGTTATGTTTCGTTACGATTATATTCCTGGTTATGTTTAGTGGTTATCGTCTTAGTTTCGCGTTGTGTCATGTTTTGATTTATGTTTACTGTTACGTTAACTGGTCACGGTTTATGCATACACTTTTACATGTTTTTCCGCAAACCTTGCGTTCCGCCTTTTCTCTCTCTCTCCTTCTGTCATTCACTTCCTAATTGTTTCTATTTGTCTATTTACTAAAACTACTAACGCTAGATCAGGATTGGGTAGAGACTAACAAACTAATCATGTGTTCATGTTACCGTACGTTTCTCGTGCATGTCATTTACTAATTTACTAATGCTAGGGCAGGATAGGTTTATTACTAACGATTACTAATCTCCTTGTTAAACTTGTCATCCATCGCACCTGTTTTCCATTTCCTTGCTACGCTCTAACTAATTGTCTACACCTGTCTACACCTGCATTTATAGCCCAGTCGCGCAACTGTTCACTGCGAAATTGTCTGCCTCTGTTTACCACGCAACTCTTGAGCATTATTTACTGTTTGATTACACGTTACGATCCACGCCTGTTTACCGACCATTGTTTATTGATTTCTGTTTTGTGACCATCGTTTGTTTTTTGACTTCGTCCTTGCCTACCGTTTTTGTACTTTTGCTTCGCTGATTGTTTCATGGTTTCGACTCCCGCTTCGTCCTCTGCCTGCCGTCCGTCTGTTCATCTGCCCCGCTGACAGCTCTCCTGCTACCGGACCTCCCTGCACGTCTACCGACTACGAGTTTGCCTCTTCCCTCGGCACCGTGCTTTTTGTTTGTTTACTTTTTGTTTGGCTGGATCTACGTGTATGGACTTTGCTTGTGTTGACTACTCTCCTGGGATTCGTCCCGAATAAATCCCTGAGGGGTCTTTATATTACTATTGTTTCTGAGTCGTGCATTTTGGGTCCAACCCCCACGCACCCATCTCAGAACAATTTCGCCACAATGGACCCTGCTGACTCTACTGCCATGTTCCACGCCCTCCAGGAACAAGGAGCCATCGTCCAGCAGCATTCACAAGGAATCTCCGAGCTTCACCTGGAGATTCGTGAACTGTGTGCGGAGATGAAGAAGCTCGCTGTTGCGGTCCTGCTACAACCACGGGAGGAGCCTACCCACCCACCCACATCCCCAGCGTTCAACCCCATGCAAACCTGGCAATTCCGGGAGCCCCAACAACCCCCCCCGGAGAGGTTCGGTGGAGAACCTGAGAGGTGCAAGGCTTTCCTACTCCAATGTGACTTCGTATTCAGGCAACAGCCCCAGACCTACAACAGCGACGACCGTCGGATAGGCTATGTGATGGGACTGCTGAAGGGGAAGGCATTGGACTGGGCTACTGCAGTGTGGACCGGGGGTTCATCTCCTCCTCGTTACCCGGCCTTCATCGACGAGATTCGGAAGGTTTTCCAACACGCATCCAGCGACCAGGAGCCATCCCAGAGACTGATTGCTCTGCGCCAGGGACGGAAGACCGCGGCAGACCACTCCATCGACTTCCGCACCCTCGCGGCGGCCACTAGTTGGAACGATGCGGCGTTGGCGAATCTCTTCCTGGCCAGCCTGAGTGAGACGCTCCAGGACGAGTTGGCGCGACTGGACCCCATCACCCAGCTCGACCAACTTGTGCGCACCACGATCCGCCTGGACAACCGTGCCAGACTACGCCGGTCAGAGAGACCGATCCTTCCCGGCAACCCGTACCCCAGGCAGGGGCCAAATCCTTGACATGAGGAGCAGCAGTTGGAGGGACCCGAACCCATGGACCTGTCCCGGGCCAGTACCAAGATCTCTACCGAGGAACGAGCACGCCGCAGAACCACCGGCTCGTGCTTCTACTGTGGGAGGCCGGGTCACACCCAGGCTCGGTGCTCCTTCAGGATCAGGCGACCAGTAGAGGTGAGAGCAGTCGACAGGCATGAGGGTTCTGACAGAGACAACCATCGTCCCACGCTCACCACCCTGCTGATTCTTCCCGACGGAACTACCCGGGTGAACGCATTGGTGGATTCTGGAGCGGACGCCAACCTCATCGACGAAGTTCTGGTGTCTGAACTGAACATTCCCACCCTCCCTCTACCCCACCCTGAGAATGCGCGGTCGCTGGATGGAAGGACGTTCTGCCGCATGACGCACATCACTATTCCCGTACAACTGATCATTTCTGGGAACCATCGGGAGATGATCCAGTTCCGCGTCATCCAGTCCCCTAATGACCAACTCATCTTGGGATTACCCTGGCTCCAGAAACACAACCCCACGATCAACTGGAGTTCTAACCAAGTGCAAGCATGGGATCCTAAGTGCCATCTGTCCTGCTTGCGTTCCGCCCCACCACCAGCAGAGGGAGTGCCAGCTCTACCACAGACTCCCAAACCCTCCCTGGAGAGGGTCCCCTCTCCTTACCATGACCTGGGCACAGTGTTCTCCAAGACACAAGCTCAGTCTTTGCCGCCTCATCGGCCCTACGACTGCGCCATCGAGCTCCTTCCCGGTTCGTCACTCCCCTCTAGTCGCCTATACAACGTCTCCAGACCAGAAAGGGAGGCTATGGAGAAATACATCCGTGACTGCCTGGCTAACGGACTAATTCGCCCATCTTCCTCTCCTGTCGGTGCGGGATTCTTCTTCGTTCAGAAGAAAGATGGCTCCCTACGCCCGTGCATCGACTACAGGGAGCTGAACAACATCACGGTGAGGAACAAGTATCCTCTGCCCCTGATGGACTCCGCGTTCCACCCACTTCATGAGGCCACCATCTTCACCAAGTTGGATCTCCGCAACGCTTACCACCTGGTCCGTATCCGTGAGGGTGATGAATGGAAGACCGCCTTCAACACCTCTCTCGGACACTTTGAATACCTGGTCATGCCATTCGGCCTCACCAACGCTCCTGCTGTCTTCCAGGCCCTGGTTAATGACGTTCTTCGGGACTTGTTGGGCCGCCATGTGTTCGTCTACCTGGATGACATCTTAATTTACTCTAATAATGCCAAGGATCATGAGAACCACGTCAGGCAAGTGCTACAGAGACTTCTAGAGAACAGATTGTTCATCAAGGCGGAGAAGTGCGTCTTCCACTCTGACACAGTTGAGTTCCTTGGATTCATCCTTGAGAGGGGACGGATCAGGGCGGATCCCAAGAAGATTCTAGTGGTCACCGACTGGCCCACACCCACCTCACGTAAGCAACTCCAGCGCTTCTTGGGATACGCCAACTTCTACCGAAGGTTCATCCGATCCTATAGCCAAGTGGTCTCCCCTCTAACCAAGCTCACGTCCCCTGCGGTGCCATTCCGGTGGAGCCCCGAAGCTGAGACGGCCTTCACCAAGGTCAAGAGACTGTTCTCTTCCGCTCCCATCCTGGTTCACCCCGACCCCACCCGCCAGTTTGTGGTTGAGACGGATGCTTCCGACTCGGGGGTGGGAGCTGTGCTCTCTCAGGTGGCGGCCGCGGACAACCGACTACACCCCTGCGCTTTCTTCTCCAAGAAGCTGTCCCCGGCGGAGAGGAATTATGATGTCGGAAATCGCGAACTGCTGGCAGTCAAACTGGCGTTGGAGGAGTGGAGACATTGGCTGGAGGGGTCCGATAAGCCGTTCATCGTTTGGACCGACCACAAGAACCTGGCATACCTCCAGACAGCCAAGAGGCTGAACTCCCGACAGGCCAGATGGGCACTGTTCTTCGGGAGGTTCAACTTCTCACTCACCTACCGCCCGGGTTCTAAGAACGTTAAGCCTGATGCCCTTTCTCGCCAATTTAACACCTGTCCTGAGCGTGAGGTTCCTGAGAACATCCTTCCGGCCTCCTGCACCGTGGGGTCCGTCACCTGGAAGATCGAGTCGGTGATCCAGAGGGCTCTACGGGAGGAACCCGATCCCAGGTCCAACCCCGGATTACGCCTATACGTTCCCGCAGCCGCTCGGACACAGGTGCTGCAATGGGCCCATTCATCCCTCCTTTCCTGCCACCCTGGCTTTACCCGCACCTTGGCGGTGCTGAAGAGGAGATTCTGGTGGAGTTCCATGATCCCCGACACCAGACGCTTCATCAAGGCATGTACCACCTGTGCCAGAAGTAAGGCCTCCCACCAAGCCCCGGCTGGTCTACTCCAACCTCTGCCTGTGCCCAGCCGACCCTGGAGCCACATCGGCGTGGACTTCGTTACCGGACTTCCCCCTTCCGAAGGTAACACCACCATCCTCACTGTGGTGGACCGATTCAGTCAGGCGGCCCACTTCATCCCCCTGCCAGGGTTACCCACTGCCCAAGAGACTGCAGAGATACTTATCAAGGAAGTGTTCCGCATCCATGGAATCCCCTCAGCCATTGTATCCGACCGGGGCCCACAATTCATTTCTCAAGTGTGGAAAGCTTTCTGCCTGGCCCTCGGTGCCACAGCCAGCCTCTCATCCGGCTACCACCCTCAATCCAATGGGCAGACCGAGAGGGCCAACCAGGATTTGGGAGCTGCGCTACGTTGTGTCTCTGCCCAGAATCCGGCCTCATGGAGCAAGATGCTCACCTGGGTTGAGTATGCGCACAACACCCTTCCATGCGCCGCCACCGGAAAGTCTCTGTTCTAGATCTCTCTAGGCTACCAACCTCCTTTGTTTCCCGACCAAGAAGCTGAGATCGCTGTTCCCTCCCTCGCCACCCACATGAAACGATGTGCCAAGATTTGGAGGGACGCCAAGGCCGCGCTCTTACGCACGGCAGATCGTAATCGGCGTTTTGCTGATCGCCACCGCACTCCAGCTCCGGCCTACAAACCAGGTGACTCCGTCTGATTGTCCACTAAGGACATTCCCCTCCAAGCCACTTCCCACAAATTGCAACCCCGCTTTATTGGTCCCTTTAAGATCCACAGAATCATCAACCCTTCCTCTGTTAAACTGTCACTCCCTGCTTCCCTTAAGATTCACCCCACATTCCATGTCTCCTGTATTAAGCCTGTATCCTCTCACCCCATATGTCCCCCGGATCCCCCACCACCTCCCCCCCGCATTATTGACAACCACCCTGCTTTTACTGTTAACAAACTCTTGAACATTCGTAAGAGGGGCCGTGGGGTTCAATACTTGGTTGACTGGGAGGGCTATGGCCCTGAGGAGCGTTCCTGGGTCACTCCCAGTCTCATTCTGGACAAATCGCTCATCAGAGACTTCCATCGTGACCACCCTGATAAATTCCAAGGACCGCCAGGAGTCGGTCGTTAAGGGGGGGGTCCTGTCACGTTTCAGGTCTGTCTCGCCAGGTTTTATGTTTATTTATGTTGTCTTAGTCACGTAGTGTCTTATCATGTATTATGTTGTCTAGGTTCGTCATGTTGTTTAGTTATGTTTCGTTACGATTATATTCCTGGTTATGTTTAGTGGTTATCGTCTTAGTTTCGCATGTGTCATGTTTTGATTTATGTTTACTGTTACGTTAACTGGTCACGGTTTATGCATACACTTTTACATGTTTTTCCGCAAACCTTGCGTTCCGCCTTTTCTCTCTCTCTCCTTCTGTCATTCACTTCCTAATTGTTTCTATTTGTCTATTTACTAAAACTACTAACGCTAGATCAGGATTGGGTAGAGACTAACAAACTAATCATGTGTTCATGTTACCTTACGTTTCTCGTGCATGTCATTTACTAATTTACTAATGCTAGGGCAGGATAGGTTTATTACTAATGATTACTAATCTCCTTGTTAAACTTGTCATCCATCGCACCTGTTTTCCATTTCCTTGCTACGCTCTCTACACCTGTCTACACCTGCATTTATAGCCCAGTCGCGCAACTGTTCACTGCGAAATTGTCTGCCTCTGTTTACCACGCAACTCTTGAGCATTATTTACTGTTTGATTACACGTTACGATCCACGCCTGTTTACCGACCATTGTTTATTGATTTCTGTTATGTGACCATCGTTTGTTTTTTGACTTCGTCCTTGCCTACCGTTTTTGTACTTTTGCTTCGCTGATTGTTTCATGGTTTCGACTCCCGCTTCGTCCACGACTACGCCTCTGCCTGCCGTTCGTCTGTTCATCTGCCCCGCTGACAGCTCTCCTGCTACCGGACCTCCCTGCACGTCTACCGACTACGAGTTTGACTCTTCCCTCGGCACCGTGCTTTTTGTTTGTTTACTTTTTGTTTGGCTGGATCTACGTGTATGGACTTTGCTTGTGTTGACTACTCTCCTGGGATTCGTCCCGAATAAAGCCCTGAGGGGTCTTTATATTACTATTGTTTCTGAGTCGTGCATTTTGGGTCCAACCCCCACGCACCCGTCTCAAGATCATCCAAACTCCACACTTGATTAAACTCACACACACTGACGTGTAACATTTCACAATATAATGAATAAAGACCTTGTTAAATATAAACTCATATGGCCTATTAAGGGGCTATATTCACCCAGCATCACAGAAACTCTCACAGTGCACAGAAGACTCTTACCAGAACACACCAGGCCCACATCGTTTCCATGGGAGCAGGGTTGATTCTGTGAGGGTGCTTTGGGGCAGAAGTTAATCTGAGATTCGCTGCCTCTACACTGAATCTCCTCTGCCCACACCTGGCCCTCGCCCTGGCCGAATGCAGCTGCCCCGCGCAGCTCTTTAGGAGCCCCACAGTCCAGCTCCCTGCACACAACCTCTGCGTCCTGCTGGTCAAAGTCAGCATCACACACCATGCCCCAGGAGCTCCCATGATGCACCTCTACTCTCCCAGAGCACAGGTCAGTCCCGCCCACCAGCCTGACCTCTGCAGTTGAACAGAGAATAAAGAGAGAATCATTAGCAATGGCCAGCACCTTATTCCAGAGACAACATTCAGCACAGCTGTCTGAACACAGGACTGCACAGCTATTATACATAGGGTGTGAGATGAGCCAATCACACGTCTACTGCAGTCTGAGGTGAGACAATTACCTGTAAACCTCTTTAGGAGATGAGCCAATCACATTTACAAAATAAGAGCAACATAAAAAGACAGAACATAAACATGAGTCTATTGCAACTGTGCAAACTCTGGTTAGTTCAGTGAATGGCACAATGCACACATCAGTAACACAACATAAAAAAATGAAATACTATGTTTTAGACACATGTAATATAAGTTTGCTTTTAAAAATGTACATATCCTCATTTAAATCCAAAGTGCCGTTTGGAATAAGACTATTGTAAGAGCTGAGTCCAACCTGAGCAGATCACTCCAGCATCCGCTCCATGATTACAGAGATGTTTACCCCATTCTCGTGACCCACACTGCTTCAGTGAGGATTCTGATCCACTGCAGGACACACCATCCATCCATATTCTCCCAGACCCTGGTCCAAAGTGAGCCTCTCCTAGTGCATCTACAGCATCTCCACAGCCCAGCTGTCTGCACACCACCCCAACACCTCTCATGTCCCAGCCACCATCACACACTGTCCCCCACTCTCCCCGATGGTAAACCTCCACTCTCCCAGCACAGGGGCTGCTACCATTCACCAGCCTCACATCCTCCCTGCCTGAGAGAGAGAGAGAGAGGGAGGGAGAGAGAGAGAGAGAGAGAGAGAGAGAGAGAGAAACACTCAAATTAACTTCACGAATGAACAGATGTAAGACAACTCAAGAAAGGTTTCCTTAAACTGAAAGATATTTGCTGCTATGCCTGGAAAGGCTTCAAGATTGCAGAATGCTTTTTACCATTGGCCAACACGGCCTAAAGAAGTGAAGAATATGCATAGATTTTTTATGCTATACAGGATAGAAACATCTTCTTGATACACATGGTCATGTAAAAACACTGATTATAGATCTGTAATACTGTTTAACCCCTTCCCCGGCGGAGACGAGTATATACGTTTTGACCGAATGTGTTCTAAACACTTTTATTTTCAAAATAAAATTTCAACCACAAAAATGGGAAAAAAAATGAAATACAAGTTATTTTTCATAATCAGCATAAAAAATACAATATTAAATAATCAAAAAAAAAATCATCTGAAAATGACAGGTTTTTTCCAAAATAATTGCCGGGGAAGGGGTTAACCTGTTGGACCATATTCCCTGTGGCTTCAAAGGATGACCCCAGCAGTGCCTGCAGGAACACAGGGACACCACTAGGGTGCGCTCTATCTGCCTTGCTTTGTGCACTGGACACCAGTGATATGATACCTGGATATACCTGGATAAAAGTATCTGGAAAATGGAAGACCTCCTAATGACATGTAACAGGGTAAAGACTGGAAAAGTGAAAATGATTTCCAGAGAAGAGGTATCCTCTCCACTCAGCCGTGATCCCCTGCAGATGGGGAAGGATGGTTCATCTAAAGAAGTGTCGAAGTGAATCTTGGTTAAAGAGTAATATCCCAACACATATAATTGATGTATCTGGTTTTGTTTGTTTTTGAAAAGACAGATTGATGGGAGGGGTGGGGGGGGGGGTGGAGTGTTGATCTATATTAGAGATACTTTTAAATCTGTTCAAATGAATCTGGACACACCTTTAGAATGCGTGGCTATTAATGTAGTCTTGTCAACAAAAATGAAATGTAATCTTGTGACACTATGTAATCCTCCCTCACATGGTGTTTCGTTTTACCAGGATTTTGATGAATTCATTAAACAGATAAATTGTCGCTGTGAAACTATCTTTTTCAGAGACTTCAATATAAATTGGTGAACAAAAGCAGTGAGCAAAAACTGAAAACAATGTATTCAAAACATAATTTTCACCAAATAATTAAAGGACCAACAGGACTTACTAAAGTCACTAAAACCCTTATTGATTTGATCTTCACAAATAGAACTGAGCGAGTGACAAAGACGTACAATTTAATTACAGGTCTGTCCGACCATAATATTATTTTAATTGTTTAAAATTATCCAGAGTTCACAGGCATCCCAAAGAATAAAATAACACAATTTGAAAATGAATTACTGAATATTAATTGGGAGAACATTAAACAAATTCAGGATTTAAATACCTGCTGTACTACAATGACGAAAACACTTTATAGATGTGATTCAGAAATACACTCATTGAAGCACCCACAGCGTAGTAGGGCTTTACTGTGGCAGAATAAGGATATTCGCCACCTGATGAAAAAACATGTTACTTCATGCAGTTGATCACAGAATCAGAGGGGAAAAGCTTGGCACTTTGGAAGCACTTGAATATTTTAGCCAACTGAGTGCCTAACCCACAAAAATCAACAGTGGAATTGATTATAGAAATGAGTTAGTAATGATAGTATTGAAATTGCAAACAAATTTAATAAATGTTTTACTCGATAAGCTGAGGACATGGCAGCAAGTTTCCAACCAGTACAGGTAAAAGATACACTGAGAGACAAATCAACATCCTTTTATATTAAAGAAGTAGATCAAAGAAAGCCTGGTAAGGTTATCACGCAGTGAAGGCAATCTAAGGCCAAGGATAATTTTGTTATTTTGTTTACAAAAAAAAACATAGTTCTCTTCTCTTAACGGCAGTAACACATGTGGTCAATTTATCAATCAGAACTAATGAGTTTCCTCAGCATTGGAAATCGGTAACTATCACTCCAATTCCAAGTCTGGAGCACTTGACCAGGTCTGTAACTACAGACCAATTTCAATTTTATCAGCACTCTCAAAGGTTCTTGAAAAAACAGTTGCTAAACAACTTGTTGATTACCTTGAAAGTAATCACTTTCTGCACCCCAAACAATTTGAATTCAGAACAAGGTACTCAACAGAGTTGGCAAACTGTTACGTCACTGAAACTATAAAACAGTCATTAGATGAAGGCAGTGTAGTGGGAGCAGTATTTTTGTACTGTGAACCATGAAATTCTTTCAAATAAACTGCAACGATTTCATTTTTCAAACAATGCAATAACCTGCTTTAGATCTTACCTTGAATACAGAGAGCAATGTGTTAGAATAAATTCTACCCAGTCATCTGTCCAAACATGGCAAATGGGAATTCCATAAGGTTCAATTTTAGGCCCTTTACTTTTTAGTTTATATGTAAATGACTTACCTGACAGCTGTAAAAGAGTTAGATGCCAAATGTATGCGGACGACACAATGATATATGCTCTGAAATAATCATCTGACTTTGAACTGTAATAAGACGGTCTCAATGCGCTTTTTAATAAAAAATACATTTCAATGAAAATTTAAGAATAAAGATTGACGAGCAAGAGATAGATGAGGTACATGAAATGACATTTTTAGGTGTTAATTTAGACTCTCAGCTTAAGTTCGATAAACATGTAAAGAGGTTGTGCAAAACTGTCAAAACAAATTTCAATTGCTTCCGCTTAATTAGACATTACATACCTATTAAGGCAGCACAGCAGTTTATGCATGCCATTATATTTTCTCATTTATCATACTGTATAACCGTTTGGGGCCAGGCCAACCAAACAACAACTACACCCATCAGGTCGTTATATAAACAGGCCTAATGGTGTAATTGCCTTTGCCTAATTTTACAGAAACATACCATGCTTTGACAGTTTTGTAAATGTACCATTTATTAAACTTATTTTTAAGTGTGAACAACCTTGCCCCAGAAATAAAACAAACAAAACAGTGGAATCAGAGGTGCAACAACTGGAAATCACAGAGCAGCAAAACGCAGAACAACATTTGGTCAGTCATCTTTCTCAGTAAGAAGTAACTGCGGAACGCATTACCATCTGAAATTAAAACATTGGAAGAGCTCAAGATTTTTAAACACACATGCTGAAACTGAAGCAAGTCTGTGAACACTGATTTTATGTATTATTAACATTTTGATTTTTGTCTTTGCCCTTATTTTAGTGTTTGTACTTATTTTAGTCTTTTATCTGTAACGCTTTTTAATGTTTAGGTATTATTTTTAGTTCAATGCTTCTTTATTTCCCGTTTTAACTTTAAAAAACCTGGCCCGGGACAGGGGTTGCACATTAGCCATGGCTAGAAACCTGGAGGCATCTACTTTGCATTTTATATATAAAGCAAAAAGGGTTTTTAATGTTTCACATTTGTGATGGTTTTGTTTTCAGTCAAATGTTGTTTTCACCATGAGGAAACAGTTCATATCTGTAGTTGTGCTTCATGAAATGCCTGCCCGTTAAACAATCACTATTTATCAGGATATCTTTTTTAAATTGCTTGTTAAATTTCCATATTTATTTATTAAATTTTATGCTTTTAAACATGCTTTTAAAAAAAAACATGCCACATATTCAACCCAATGTGAGCTTGAAATATAATATTGCATATAATATTATTATTATATATTGGTATAAGAAGAGGTTGAGGATATTAACTGTTCAGAATCTGTTATTTTAAAAGATTTCCATCAGAAGTCTGACTCTGGATCAATGTTGCTTTAGACCTGCTTAGAAAGTTAAGGTTTCCACAGGCATTACCACTAGTAGAGACGGCACGGATGGTGCAGTGGGTAGCACTGCCGCCTCACAGCAAGGAGGTCCTGGGTTCGAATCCCCGTCGGCCAGGGCCTCTCTGTGCGGAGTTTGCATGTTCTCCCCGTGTCTGTGTGGGTTTCCTCTGGGTACTCCGGTTTCCTCCCACAGTCCAAAGACATGCAGGTTAGGCTGATTGGAGAGTCTAAATTGCCCGTAGGTGTGAGTGTGTGAGTGTGTGAGTGTGTGAGTCTCTGAGTGTGTGAGTGAATGGTGTGTGTGCCCTGTGATAGACTGGCGACCTGTCCAGGGTGTATTCCTGCCTTTCGCCCAATGTATGCTGTGATAGGCTCCAGCCCCCCTGCGACCCTGATCAGGATAAGCGGGTTCAGATAATGGATGGATGGATGGATTACCACTAGTACTTAGTAATAGTGTTTGTATACTATATTTATATCTATAATTTTTTCTCTGTCATTTTTTTAAAATATATATTTTTAAAATAATTTATTAAAGTGCTCTCATGAGGAAATGAGCAATGCTGTGAAGAGACTGTGCCAATTTCCTGTGAATCAAATACAGAAACATTTTCTACATAATTCATAATAACATTTGTTTGATGAAAACGCAATGAATCATGCAGAGAAATGTCCCTCCAGTAATCTGTGGTGTTTACAGGCTGCCTGTAACCCTGCTCTTACTGGAGAGCCCTTTGACCAGCAGACCCTCTGACCCCTTGGCCCTGGCCCCCAGTCTCTGACCCTGACTGGGTGTGGAGAAGCAGGGGAGGAGGATGAAGCTGGTACTCACTGGCTGTGGAGAGCAGGAGGAGGGAGGAGAGAGAGAGGAACAGCAGACATGTCTCCATCTTCAGCGCAGACAAACGCACCCTTCCACAGAGCAGAGTGGATGCTCACACCTGCACCTCTGAGCTCTAAGATAAACTGAGCCCTTCCCTGAAAGACATTTGCTGTGGCCTCCCATTTCCTTTTTTTGCTCAAATGTAGGTTGGCGTTTAAGCCCAGCATGAAGTCACGCGATTCTATTTCAAGACCTTGACTGATCTATGGATCATGATTAGTTAATCAGTTGAAGCTTGGCTAAAACAGAAACCTGCACCCACCCCGGACCTTTCTGGATAAGATCGCCTGAAAGTATTTTGAGCATTTCCAAATGAAGTTGACATTTTTATGATTAATAGTTTTTGAGAAGGGGAGCTTTGTTTGACAGCAACCATGGCATTAAGGAGCTAGCTACCTAGCTACTGTTACTTGACACAGGTGCTGAAGCTATCTATCGATATATCTATCTATACAAATTATATACAAGACACGGAGCAAGCTAGCTATCAATTGATCTGGTGAGAAACGATTTAATTTAACGTCAGTGCACTGCCGGACTTGTCAATTGAGCAGGTACAGATACAGACTGGTGCTGGTGTCAAACCAAAGCTCTTGTTCTCAAAAACAACTCATTTTAAAAATGTCAACTTAGTATGACAATGCTCAGAAGACTTTCAGCTTGTCAGAAATATTTTAAAAATATTGGACATTGTTGTCAAAATATATACAGTACTGTGCAAAGGTTTTAGGCATGTGTGAAAAAATGCTTTCAAAAATAGAAATGTTAATAGTTTATTGTTATCAATTAACAAAATGCATAAACAGAAGAGAATGAACAGAAGAAAAATCTAAATCAAATCAATATTTGGTGTGACCACCCTTTGCCTTCAAAACAGCATCACATCTTGGAGAACTAGCCACAGTTCTTCTGTGGATTTAGGCAGCTTCAAATGCTTCTGTCTCTTCATGTAATCCCAGACAGACTCAATTATGCTGAGATCAGGGCTCTGTGGGGGCCATACCATCACTTCCAGGACTCCTTGTTCTTTACACTGAAGATAGTTCATAATGACATCGGCCAACTGTTTGGAGTCATTGTCCTGCTGCAGAATCAATTTGGGGCCAATCAGATGCCTCCCCTGTATTGCATGATGGGTAAGTATCTGCCTGTAATTCGCAGCATTGAGGAGACCATTAATCCTGACCAAATTCCCATCTCCATTTGCAGAAATGCTGCCCCAAACCTGCGAGGAACCTCCACCATGTGTGACCTGGCATAACACCACTCGATTACGCCACCTTGGGAATTATGCCCAAGGAAATAGTTTAAGAATTTAAGAATTAAATTAACAAGCAGAGACATGAGTTCAATATTAAAAACAGAGTTTATTTTTTACAATCCAACAAAACGGTAGAAAACCCACACAAAAACCCACAGGATCGCCAAACTTATAAAATTAGCCGGTAGGTCTTCCCATCGCTACTGGGTGTGGGCACGGGTCGGTGGAGGGTGGAACTGAAAGGTCACTTCACTCGTGAAGTTGCTATCACAACAAATTCTAAGTGACAGCTGTCAGGAAACCGGAAACGTGACCGTGGAGGGGATAAGTTTTGTAAAGGGGATAGAATTTGTTGTGACAGGACCTTCACGAGTTCAGTTCCACTTCTGGTAAGTCCTCTACCCTCCACGGACCCGTACCCTCACGCACCCAGTACCCGCTGATATCCTGAGAAACTGTCTGGTTAAGTTCCAGGTAGGAGTTAAAGCAGCCAGAGCATGGGTTTTTTGTGCTGTGATATCAAAACACCACAGGCCTAAATTTCTGTTAAACACAATTAATCCTGACACTTCCTCTGTGATATGATGATTTTTTAAAATGTCTTTATTTCCAAGATTGATGACATCTGATCTCACATCCCACCTCCTGCACATGGTCCTTCCAGCCTTCCTATGCACACTGTTGTCTTCAGTCAGTTTGAGCCTGTCTCTCTTTCCGTCCTGATAGATACAGTGTCTCATATGAAGCCCACTAGAGCTAGAGGGTGAAGGAGAGAGAGCAAAGGAAGAAAACAATATGGAGCCTTTGAGGGGAGGGTAAAACAAAACAGACAGAGTCACTAAAAATAACAATAAATGAAAAAAGAATAATAATAAAAAGAATAATAAAGTGTGGAAAGAGTGACTTGTGTACACATGGATACGCAGACCAACGGGCAGATAGACAGGAGGATGAACAGACAAACAGACAGGTGGACAAGTGGGTGGTTGTTGATTGGAGCCTTGTATGGAAAAAGGGAGAGAAGAGGAGAAAAAGTAAAAATAATAAAAGTAACGATGGGGAAAAAATAAAATAAAATAAGAAGAACATGATGAATATGAATAACACATTCTTAAATAAAAAAGAAAAAGAAAAAAATATATACAAAACAAATAAAAATAAAATAAAACTAACAAATAACAAAGCAAAACCAAAAAAAGCAACAGTAAAAGGAAAATATGCATGATTACGGATGGGTTGGATTGGGATTTGGCATTGTATGGATAGTGTTTCTAGAGTATGTGAGTATATGTTGGTTAGAGTGGGGTTGGGGGGTTAGTCCACAGGCAAGTTGAATGATTTTATGAAAGAACCCCAAATGTTTGCCACGTGTGAGCTTTGGCGCTGGTGTGAAATTAGTTCCATGGTCCCTTCCTGCTTTAAACATGCAGTGGTTCAGCCTCTGTTAAAAAATCCAAACGAAACCCACTATTCTAAATTCTGCCCCAAAAGTCTTGGAAAAAATAGCGCTTTCACGACTCTTATTATTAACCAAATTACAAAACCAAATTAACATCTTTGAAACGTTTCAGCCTGGCTTCACAGCCCTTCACAGTACTGAACCTGCGCTCCTTAAAGTGTCGCCAGAGAATGCTCTATTTTAGGTTGAACATGATCGGACCGGATTATGCACACAGGTGCCATTCAAGGCCATCCATCCATCCATTATCTTAACCCGCCTATCCTGAACAGGGTCACAGGGGGGCTGGAGCCTATCCCAGCATACATTGGGTGAAAGGCAGGAATACACCCTGGACAGGTCGCCAGTCCATCGCAGGGCAGATACACTATTCACTCACACAAAATGGTTTCCCTCTTATCTAAAGAACAGGACCTTCTCAGTTAACATCAAGTGCTCCTCGTCCTCCTCTGCTCCTATTCCATTTGGAGTCCCCCAGGGTTCAATTTTTGGGCCATTTCTTTTCTGCCTGGAAATGCATCCTCCTCGGCTCTATTGTAGAGAAATGCAATATTCCACTGTTATGCTGACGATATTCAGCTTTACCTCCCTATAAAAGCAAACGACAAGTGCTCGCTTAAGAGCCTGTGTGATTGGCTTGCTGACATCGAAGACTGGATGACTAAATACTTTCTCCAACCAAGAGAAAGTAAGATGGAGGTGATCCGGTTCGGTCCACCTGACACTCTTAGAGGTCTCTCTATTAATCTAGGGCCTCTATTCACTGCACTAAACCCCGTGCCAAAAGCATTTTTGATTCCATCCTCACGATCAACAAACACATTAATTCTGTCATTAAAACCAGCTTTTTTCAACTCCGAGCCAAGCCAAGGCCAAGCCCTTTCTTTGGTTTCACAACTTGGACATAGTTATTCATGCATTATATCATCCCTCCTCCGCCTGCAGCTAGTGCAAAATGCTGCTGCAAGGCTTTTAACAGGTAATGTGAACAATTCTGGCTTCCCTGCACTGGCTCCTGGTTAGATTTAGGATTGATTTTAACATCTTGTTGTTTGTTTCTAAAGCACTCAATGGTTTAGCCTTCTCCCCCCTCCCCCCATATCTCTGATCTCCTTCGCCTATATTCTGTGCCCAGGTCACTGAGGTCTTACACCCAACTGCTCCTCTCTGTTCCTCGGTCTCGACTAAAGCTAAAGGGTGACAGGGCTTTGCTGTGGCCGTACCGAGACTGTGGAACAAACTGCCCCTCTCTATCAGGTCTGCACCATCCATACACACCTTCAAAACCCAGCTCAAATCTATTCACTTCTTCACTTCTTTTCCCTCGCTTTGAATTCCACCAGAACTGTCTTTGTTGTCATTTTTGTTGTATCTTTATGCATTATTATTGCAATACTACGGATTGTAACATTATTTTCCCCATTCTGATGGTTGATGGGAACATTAACTGTATGCATTGCACTGCTGCCACACAACTGGGTGATTTAGATAATCGCATGTGGAAGAACCTATGCACTTGTAAATCGCTTTGGATTAAAAGCGTCTGCTAAATGACAAAAATGTAAATGTAAATATCTTCAATAATAGAGTTTGTTTCTAGCATTGCGGAGTAGCAGAGATGGAACATTATCTTAGATCAGTTTCTATGGAACTGAGAGGCCCACAGATAAAGAGCTCCACTGATATCACCACAGGAAAAAGTCAAAAGATTAAAAAGTTATCTGCGGTGCTGTGCTATGCTGGGCATACATGTTCATTTTGTTATTTTCAGTTTTCACTTGTTTCCTTATTCATTAATTACATTAATGGCATTTTGGCAGACGCTCTTATCCAGAATCATTGTTCACTTTGCACCTTAGTAAGCAGATCAGAGTTTTACAAGATGGTGGTACACTACGTACTGTCAATAACAGATGCTGAATTACCTTGTTGCTTTCTTAAAATGCAGCAAAAATTTGAGCAGAGGAACTGGTCTGTGAGATGTGAGAGAAGATACTAGTCTTCCTGACCAAAAGGGCCTCAGAGAAAAAGAAAACACTACCTGTAGCAGACCATGTTCTTTCTTGGATTATGTTTTTAACAGCCAAAGTTAAACTACAGTGCTGTCAGGGAGTATCTGGACATTGGAAAAAAAATCTGTTCCTTTGTGTCTGGTTGTATTTTCTGGCTAAACGGTCACTCAAAAAGACTCAAGAGACTCTTGTGGTTCGTAACACGCCGGTTTTGCAGATACCATGGCTCTCTCAGGATGATACTTTCCCTCTCTAGAGAATTACTGCACTTCCTTCCCTGATCTTTGCACCTGTGTTTACACTTTAATTCCCTCTGGATGAAAGTATCTGGAAAACGGAAGACACCCTAATGACATGTAGCAGGGTAAAGACTGGAAAAGTGAAAATGATTTCCACAGA
Source organism: Conger conger (assembly GCF_963514075.1). Classification (NCBI taxonomy): domain Eukaryota; kingdom Metazoa; phylum Chordata; class Actinopteri; order Anguilliformes; family Congridae; genus Conger; species Conger conger. The sequence continues at coordinate 86,964,563 of NC_083761.1, read as the reverse complement.
AGAGGCATCTTCTGCACTCAGCCGTGATCCCCATCAGAAGTCAAGTCAAGTCAAGTCAACTTTATTTGTTTAGCACATTTACATGCAGCAACAGCTGAAACCAAAGTGCTTTACACATTGAGGAAAATAAAAATAAGGAGCATAAATGCAGATAAAAGTGCAACAGTACCAAATAGAATACAATATAAAACAATATATGATAATAATTAAAAAAGGAGAGAAAATAAAAGGGCTAAAGGCAATTAAAAAGAATAAACAGTAAAACAAAAGAAGCCAGGGACCGAACGAGGACAAAGTAGTAAAGAAGGATGGCTATGTGGGGGGGAAGGCCAGGGAGAACAGGTGGGTTTTCAAAAGGGATTTAAAAACCTCTAGGGTCTGAGCGGCCCGTACGTGGAGGGGGAGGCTATTCCACAACTTGGGCGCAGCAGCCGCGAAAGCTCTGTCTCCCCTAGTTTTCAGCCTAGTTCTGGGCACCACCAACAGTAGCTGGTCTGCTGATCTAAGGGATCTGGAGGGGGTGTGGCGGTGCAGGATCTCGGAGAGATAGAGAGGGGCCGTTCCATGCAGCGCTTTAAAAGTGGTCAAGGCTAATTTAAAATCAATGCGGAAACGCACGGGCAGCCAGTGTAATGCAGACAGAACTGGGCTGATGTGGTCACGTTTCTTTGTCCTCGTAAGGAGGCGCGCAGCTGCATTTTGCACTAGTTGTAAGCGGCGGAGCTGGGACTGGTCGATCCCTGCATAAAGTGCATTACAATAATCAAGGCGGGTGGTGACGAAAGCGTGTATCACCCTCTCCAGGTCTTTCTGGGAGAGGTAGGCTTTAGTCTTGGCCAGGAGTCTGAGGTGATAAAAACTGTTTTTTACGACAGTGCTAACCTGCTTTTCTCATTTAAAAGCACTGTCAAAAATGACTCCAAGGTTTCTGACCGAGGTCGAGAGATTAGAACCCAGGGGGCCAAGAGCATCGACGAGGGGGGCCGGGAGGACACTGTTAAAAACAATAACCTCTGTTTTGTCCTCATTTAGGGTCAGGAAATTATTGGACATCCAGCACTTTATGTCGGCCAGACAGTCTAGTAAGAGCTGTATTGAGGTTTTCCCTTGGAGTTTCTTTAGTGGGAGGTAGACCTGCACATCATCAGCGAAGCAATGAAAAGAGATGTTGTATTTTGCTAGGATCTGACCTAGAGGCAACATGTACAGTAAGAAGAGAGCGGGGCCCAAAATTGATCCTTGGGGCACCCCACAGGTGAGGGGGGCCACAGAGGAGGAGAGGTCATCAATCTCAATGGAGAAAGACCGGCCATTTAGGTATGACCGAAACCAGTCAAGGGCGACACTCCTGATGCCTACATAATGCTCAAGCCGAGCTAGGAGAATCGTGTGGTCTACGGTGTCGAATGCTGCTGTAAGGTCAAGAAGCAGCAAGATAGAGGGGTTGCCTGCATCGGCGGCCAGGATAAGGTCATTGAAGACACGGAGAAGGGCTGTTTCAGTGCTATGTCGTGGTTTAAAGCCAGACTGGAATTTATCATGTAGGTTTTGTTGTTCAAGAAAAGACTGTAGTTGTGAGTGAACTATGCGCTCCAGGACTTTTGAGAGAAATGGTAATTGGGAGATGGGTCTGAAATTTGCAAGGACAGAGGGGTCGAGACTTGGCTTTTTTATTTGGGGCTGGACCACAGCATGCTTGAAGGTAGCTGGGACACAGCCAATGCTGAGACAGGCATTTAGCAGCAATAGTATGACAGGGAGGACAGAGTCAGGGACTTCCTTGAGAAGGCGTGAGGGGAGAGCATCAGAGGGGCAGGTGTAACAGGTGAAGAAATTGCCTGAGTCCGAGGTGGGATTTGAACCCCGGCCTCTCACTTGTCCGAATTATTTGTTGAACGAACGCGTTACCAATCAGCTAAAGACGAACTCGCCTCTAGCCAAGGGCAACAACGTTCTTTTGAATTTGAGGGTTACGTCATCGGGGAGTGTTGTCACGGTAACCTGCTACCAGCCTTCGCTTTCACTGCACGATCCGTGCTTACTAGCGAACTAGCTGAGCTAACCATGTTACACAGGTATTGGGTCGCAGGTGTTTAATGACATCAGAGAGAGAGGAGAGGGAGACCGGCACAAACTGATCAAAGACAGCAGGCAGGGGGTGAGGGGGGAGAGGAGGGGGTGGGGGGGGCGAGAGAGAGGGGGGTCTGAGGGCAGAGACTTTACTAATAAAGAAGTTGAGAAAGCTTTCACATAGGGCAGGTGAAGGCACAACAGAGGGGGTATCACAAGGGTTGATAAGGGAGTTAAGGACTTTAAACAGAACCTGTGGTTTATTGCAATTAATTGTGACTAAGTTGGAGATGTAAGTTGTTTTTGCACTTTTGACAGCTGTTTGGTAGGTGGACAGAGCGTTGCGCAGAATTTGAAGGGAGACGTGCAGCCTATCCTTCCTCCACTTCCTCTCAGCGCGTCTGCATGCGCATCTAAGAGCGCGCGTGGAATCATTTAGCCAGGGTGTCGGGAGGGTTTTCTTGCGTGTAGACTTAAGAGGTGCAATAGTATTTAAAATTTCAGTGCATGACTCATTAAATTTGGAGAGAAAATCGTCTACATTGGTGATACAGTTTGCATCCATCGCACAGATTGGGAAACTGGCAAAAGCATCAGAGAACTGGACAGCAGTGTCGGGGGTAATCACGCGTGACCGTTGCATGGGTACATGAGAGGAAACAGCAGGGCAGGGAGTTGCAGTTGAAAACACAATAGGTGAATGATCAGAAATACCAGCAGCACATATATCAGTTATATTGACGGATAATCCAAAAGATAATACGAGGTCGAGAGTGTGTCCTTTTTCGTGCGTCGGGGCCATAACGGATTGGGTGAAATTGAGTGATTCAATGAGGTTTAGGAAGTCTCGAGACAGTGGGTGTGATTGGCAGCATACGTGGATATTAAAGTCACCGCATATAAGGATATAATCATATCGCACCATTAATCCAGAGAGGAAGTCCATAAAGTCATTTATGAAATCCTTGTTGTATTTGGGCGGGCGGTATATCACGGCGCAGAAGACAACAGACGACAGGTTCAGTTCGAAGGACTGCAGTTCAAAGCTCGCGTAGCTTGGTGTCGGCTGTGACAGGTGACAGTGAAAGGTGGATTTGAAAACCGAGGCTAACCCTCCACCTCTGCCAGAGGAGCGAGGGGAGCTAAAAAAGTTACAGTCGGGAGGAAGAAGTTCGGAGAACGGCAAGAACTCACCCATCTGAAGCCAAGTCTCGGTTATAAACATGAAGTCCAAGCCACGAGAGATGAAGAAGTCGTTCAGAAGAAATGTTTTGTTTGCTAGCGACCTAGCATTTAGCAAGGCTAGGTGGAGGCTGAGCTCTGCGCTAGCCGAGGGCGAAGCACGTCTCAGCGGCCGAAGAAAATCAGGATTCACACCGCCACTGAGTCTGCGAGCCCGTAGTCTACAGTGGTGGCGCAGAGGATCCGGTGAAGGGGCAGTAGTGGGCCGGCCAGGTGATAGCATCGGGCCGGGCGAGGAGGTGGCGACAGGGGGCAGAGGATCCGGTGAAGGGGCAGTAGTGGGCCGGCCAGGTGATAGCATCGGGCCGGGCGAGGAGGTGGCGACAGGTGGCAGAGGATCCGGTGAAGGGGCAGTAGTGGGCCGGCCAGGTGATAGCATCGGGCCGGGCGAGGAGGTGGCGACAGGTGGCAGAGGATCCGGTGAAGGGGCAGTAGTGGGCCGGCCAGGTGATAGCATCGGGCCGGGCGAGGAGGTGGCGACAGGGGGCAGAGGATCCGGTGAAGAGGCAGTAGTGGGCCGGCCAGGTGATAGCATCGGGGCGGGCGAGGAGGTGGCGACAGGGGGCAGAGGATCCGGTGAAGGGGCAGTAGTGGGCCGGCCAGGTGATAGCATCGGGCCGGGCGAGGAGGTGGCGACAGGGGGCAGAGGATCCGGTGAAGGGGCAGTAGTGGGCCGGCCAGGTGATAGCATCGGGCCGGGCGAGGAGGTGGCGACAGGCGGCAGAGGGTCGGGAACAGCGGAGCGAAGCCAGCGGGCTCTGCTGAGTAGTGAGCGTCGGACAGCGGGGAGGTAGCATCCATCATAGAGGAGACAATCGTTGATCACGGACGAGGAAGCCAGCAGGTAAGCCTTTATTTTTACGAGTACTCCGCCTCGCTTTCCCCGTCTTCTGTAGCGTTTTTTGCGCGAAAAGGCACAGGGGGGCGGTAAAGGTGAGCAGGAATGTCCAGTAGAACAGGGGGGAGACTCGTCGGTTGTTCACCCAAACAGTGTGTTGACAGCGTTTCGCCAAACGCCCTTAAGTTTAGAAGAGCTTGGCGATCGTAAACCAAGAGAGTAGAGGTTTCCCGGCAGAAAACACATAAGAACAGAGCAATCACAAACAAGAGGTTTAGCAGATGAGGCGGACGACTAGCCAACACGGGCGCCATCTTCGCAGAAGGGGAAGGATGGTTCCTGTACATTACATTACAATACATTATTGGCATTCGGCAGACGCTCTTATCCAGAGTGACTTACAGTTGATTAGACTAAGCAGGAGACAATCCTCCCCTGGAGCAATGCAGGGTTAAGGGCCTTGCTCAAGGGCCCAACGGCTGTGCGGATCTTATCGTGGCCACACCAGGATTAGAACCCACGACCTTACGGGTCCCGGTCATTTACCTTAACCACAGGCCACCCCCATGTGCATTACTCTGGTTTTTAATGTTTCACATTTGTGATGACTTTGTTTTCAATGTTCTTTTCACCACGAGGTGACAGTTTATATTTGTAGTTGTGCTTCATGAAATTCCAGCCACTTCTTAGATTTAATCCAATCTATGGAGTATATCTTTGTCATATTTCTTGTTAAATTTCCATTCCATCCATTTTTTTAGTTGACAACATGATGTTATATGAAACATTCCACATGTTCAAACTTATGTGAGCTTGAAATAAAATATTTTGCATTTGCTGTTGTTAGCTGAGGATATTATCTGAGTGTGTCATTTTAAAAGGTTTAGACAGGAAGTCTGACTCTGGATCAAGGCTGCTTCAGCCCTGCTGTTGAAGATGCCACGGGCATTAGCACTGACTAACATGGACCAAGTTTATTTTTAATAGTGGCTGTAATATGTTTCATGAGAATGTAGTATGGTTGTGTAATGTATAATGAAAGTGCTGTCACATGGTAATCAAATGTATCGCTGTGAAGAGAGTCTGCCACATTTTCAGTGAATCAAATACAGAAACATTTTCGAAATAATTTTAAATAAGGCTATCGCTAGGTGGTGAAGCCTTGGTAGACGTGTTGAAGGCGGGGGAAATGGGCAGACGTAAAGACCTGTGTGACCTGAAGGGCCAAATGGTTATTGCCAGACGACTGGGTCAGAACAACTCCGAAACGCTCCCGGTCAGCAGTGGTGAGCACCTACCTACAGTGGTCCAAGGAGGGACAATCCATTAACCTTCTACAGGCAACAAAGGCCATACCATCTGGTCCAAACTGACACAAGGGCTACTGTGGCACAAGTCACAGACTATTTTAATGATGGCTACGTGATGAATGTGTCACAACACACCATGTTACATATGTCAGTCAGAGTGCCCATTCTGACCTCTGTCTACTGTCGAAAGCGGAATGGTTTAAGGAACATGACAAAGATTCAATGTGTTGCCCTGGCCTCCAAATCCCCCAGATCTCAATCCGATGGAGCATCTGTGGGATGTGCTGGATAAACAAGTCCAATCCATGGAGGCCCCACCGCGCAACTTTCAAAAATCTTTTGCCAATGATTCAAATATTATCATCAACATACCATATTTTTAGAGATTTGGATTCCACATATTGAAGAATTATACAGATTTTGATTATATTTTTAAAAAATGCTCACATGTACTTCCTTGTCTTTAGAAATACCAGCATATTAATGGCTGCGCATTAATATGATATTTTCAAGTAAAGCTTAAAAGACTTATTTTACTTTGTTGTTTCACTTTAATTGTGCATTTATGTTTTTATTCATTTGCTTGGAAAAAATATTGCAGGGATGGGTACAGTACATTGTTTTTTAATTTTTTTTATTTTATTTTTGTCACCTTTCAGGTCTGTCTTGCCATGTTTTATGTTTATTCATTTTGTCGTAGTCATGTATTATCTTATCATGTATTATGTTCGTCTAGGTTCGTCATGTTGTTTAGTTTATTTCTCGTTACGATTTATTTTCTCGTCATGTCTAGTTGTTTCGTTATGATTATATTACCTTGTTATGTTGAGTGGTTATCGTCTTAGTTTCGTTTTGTGTTATGTTTTGATTTATGTTTATTGTTACGTAGACTGGTTATTGTTTAAACCTACACTTTTACATGTCTTTCCGCAAACCTTGCGTCCGCCTTTTCTCTCTCTCTCTCTTTCTGTCATTCACACCCTAATTGTTTCCATTTGTCTATTTACTAAAACTACAAATGCTAGATCAGGATTGGGTAGAACTAACAAACTAATTATGTGTTCATGTTACCTTACGTTTCTCGTGCATGTCATTTACTAATTTACTAATGCTAGGGCAGGATAGGTTTATTACTAACGATTACTAATTACCTTGTTAAACTTGTCATCTATCGCACCTGTTTTTCATTTCCTTGCTGCTCTCTAAACTAATTGTCTACACCTGTCTACACCCGCATTTATAGCCCAGTCGCACTACGGTTCTTCGCGAAATTGTCTGCCTCTTGTTATCAATGCAACGCTTGAGCATTTACTGTTATTGATTACACGTTACGATCCAAGCCTGTTTACCGACCACCGATTATTGATTTCTGTTTTGCTGACCATCATTTGTTTTTTACCACGTCCTCGCCTACCGATTTTGTACCTTTGCCCCGCTGTTTGTTTTATGGTTTCGACTTCTGCTTCGCCTTCGACTACGCCTCTGCCTGCCGTCCGCCTGTACATCTGCCTGGCTGACAGGTCTCCTGCTACCGGACCTCCCTGCACGTCTACCGACTACGTGTTTGCCTCTTCCCTCGGCACCGTGCTTTTCGTTTGTTTACTATTTGTTTGGCTGGATCTTCGTGTATGGACTTTGCTTGTTCTGACCACTCTCCTGGGATTCGTCCCGAATAAAGCCCTGACGGGACTTTATCTACCCTTTCTTTCTGAGTCGTGCATTTTGGGTCCAGCCCCCACGCACCCGTCTCAATTTTTTTACTTTTGTGACTCTGAAATAGGGGAAGAGTAACATAACTACATTACACTTTAAAAATAATGTAACACAGAGTTTAACATCTATCCAATTTAATACATACAGACACATGGTGACAAACATATTCAATTTCAGTCAATTTATGTCAATTTACTGCATCAAACATAAAGTTCAGTGACCTAACCAAGAACAAACATACAGCAATCAAAGCAAACTAACTACACGAGGATCACAAGTGCAGCCCAGGTGAATCAGAAACTGTGCTCATATCGTACAGATGCTGCGCTCTAAAGACACAACATCTTCCTGTTCCCATTCCCTAAAATGCCCCCATGACTGCACCCCCAATTTCCCCTCCTGCAAGCTGAGAAACATCACAATGATGAAAAAAGAGTCCTGAGCTCTCAGACTTCATTCTCATTTCACATGAGTACACGGACCCAGCCTCTGTGTGTTTTACATGGCAATTTCCACATTCCCTCCAGTGTAGCGGACAGCTGTTTCATTAGACGGCCCTGTACATCAACAAACACGTACAGACACAACAGATGAGAGAGAACTGTGAGTGAGCAGAGCTGCAGCCTGAGCCCTGAAACACACATCATGTTTTAGAGAGTAAGTGTGCATCCCAGTGAAAGCACATCACCTGGTCTCCTGTACCATTTCACACACAGTACAATGGTGGCCAGCAGGAGAGGAGCAGCAACCAGACCATACATCACTCTGCCTGTGGAGACACAGAGATGAGGGATGCATACTGCTATACATTGCTCCTGTGCTGAACGTCACTCTGAACATAAGCATCTGCTACAGTAAGTGTACTGCAATGCATCTGCTACAGTAAGTGTACTGTAATGCATCTGCTACAGTAAGTGTACTGTAATGCATCTGCTACAGTAAGTGTACGCAGTGTACTGTAATGCATCTGCTACAGTAAGTGAATGTAGTGTACTGTAATGCATCTGCTACAGTAAGTGAATGCAGTGTACTGTAATGCATCTGCAACAGTAAGTGCACTGCAATGTATCTGCTACAGTAAGTGTATGCAGTGTACTGTAATGCATCTGCTACAGTAAGTGTGTGCAGTGTACTGTAATGCATCTGCTACAGTAAGTGTATGCAGTGTACTGTAATGCATCTGCTACAGTAAGTGTACTGAAATGCATCTGCTACAGTAAGTGAATGCAGTGTACTGTAATGCATCTGCTACAGTAAGTAAATGCAGTGTACTGTAATACAGGGTACAGTGGACACCATTTTGGCTCTACATCCAGAGTGGCCTTAGGCAGTGCTGTGGGAAGCAGACAGACTGGGTCACTGTTCCGTTTTCACACCAGTGTATTTATGACTGTGGAGAAGACAAATCACCCTCACAGAGGGACAAAGAACAAACCAAGGCAGATGGAATTATTTTATGAATACTATTTTGAAAAGATATTCAATAATGAACACTGGAAAAGTTTGTTGGCAGTTATTGAACAAACAGGATACCAGAATTACCAGAAATTATGTGATTTTTCAGTTATACCCACTGCATTATGGGACCTTGCAAGTTTTACACACAGAGGCATATCAGCCCTCACCTGTTACCTGTATGTGGACAGGGTGACTGTACTCTGTGTAACAGCACTCACCTGTTACCTGTATGTGGACAGGGTGACTGTACTCTGTGTAACAGCACTCACCTGTTACCTGTATGTGGACAGGGTGACTGTACTCTGTGTAACAGCACTCACCTGTTACCTGTATGTGGACAGGGTGACTGTACTCTGTATACCAGCACTCACCTGTTACCTGTATGTGGACAGGGTGACTGTACTCTGTGTACCAGCACTCACCTGTTACCTGTATGTGGACAGGATGACTGTACTCTGTGTAACAGCACTCACCTGTTACCTGTATGTGGACAGGGGGACTGTACTCTGTGTACCAGACTGGGTTGCTCCTCCCTGCTCTGCAGCTGTACTCCCCGGTGTGTGCAAGAGCTGCAGCACTGAGGGTGTACGAGCCTTCAGCTGTACTGGCAATGAGGGCAGTGCCACTTGATCCATTTCCTTTGTACCAATAATATTCCCAGCCAGCAGAGGGCACTGTGACCTCACAAGAGAGACTGACAGCTTGTCCTCTATATATCCGCCCATGAGGAGAGACCGTCAAGACAGCCTGGGGTGTCTCTGTAAGACAGAGAACAGACTGAGCTTCTCCCTCATAATAATGTTCTCATCAAACATACAGTGCAAACGGGCTTTAACCTGGTATTCAGCTGAGAGCATTTCACTCATCCATGTACTGGGAAACCATGTGACCGCCTCAGAGTAGGTGTGGGCGGGGTCAACGCTCTAACTGCTAGATCAGGGGTGTCTAATCAAATGGCAAATGGTCTGCATTTATATAGCGCCTTTATCCAAAGCGCTGTATAATTGATGGTGCTCATTCATCCATTCACACACACACACACCAACAGCAATTGGCTACCATGCAAGGCACCAGCCAGCTCATCAGAAGCAACTGGGCGTTAGGTGTCTTGCTCAGGGACACTTCGACACACCCAGGGGATAAACCAGCAACCCCCCGACTGCCAGACGACTGCTCTTACCTCCTGAGCCAATGTCGCCCCCAGTCTTATCCAAAAAGGACCGGTGTGAGCAGGAGTTCTTGTTTTTGCCCAGCACTACGATACACCGATTCTGATGGGCTAAAACAAAAACCTGAACCCACCTTGGTCCTTTCCAGATAAGATTAGACACCCCTGTGCTATTGTAATGCAGATATGACTGCAGTGGAGCTGGTTAGGGTTACGGCTAAGAGCTAAAGCATTATGATTTCCCATTCTATCAGAACAGAGAGGACTGCATTCTGTTGATTTAAACAGTAACATGGTGGTTGAATGTGACACTTGCCAGTTGTCTTTAGGCAACAATAAAACAAATGTACATCAATTAGCTATGATTGATAGACCGTGTCCCCACTTTCCACACATTGTGGTTTGTTACCATAGCTACCTCCATGATAGACGCTCGCGCTGTGAGTTTTCACACGCTAGCTAACTTACTATTTCAACTATGATCGATAGCTAAGGTAAGGATGCTGGCTTATCCAATCATAATTGTTGCGAGCTAGCTATCCAAGTTAAGATAAAAGCACAACCTGAAGTTAACGTCCTTATGAAAGCAAACTAGCTAGCTAGCATTATCAATAATGTCACCATTTCAAAATATTTAAAGAGACATATACACAAACTGCTCTTTTTGTGATGAATATCCAGAAACAGTTTTACGCCTATTTTGGCATTGTTCTCACACCAAGAAATTTTGGCAAGACCTTTGCAGATTTGTCATTGATAATATCTTTTAATAATTTAATTTATTTTGGGAAAAATTAGGTGTTTGCTTTTTTCAATAACCCAAGAATTTTTTTTTTTTTATATAATAAATTTGATATTGATGCTGGCAAAATGTTTCATTCATAAATGTAAATTTAGGAATAAAAAAACCTTACATTGTTGTTTTCATGAAAGATGTTGAACGATATGTGAAACTACTTTCTAATTCAACAAACAAAAAGGCTATCAAAGCACTTAATGTTATATCTTATATTTTTCGAGTGTGATATACCCCTGGCTCTTTTGTTTTTGTTCTGTTTGTACACTATTCCCTGTATACTGAATTCTTACTGTATTCCTTTGTTAATTAATAAAATAAATATATATACTCTATGGTGCTGATTACGGTGGCAGTGATGATGAAGATGTTAAACCTGTCCATTACAAAGACGATGGTGGAAGACAGGGTGGTTTCAGAAACTTCTGCTGAACGATTTTCACACACACTTGTCTCGAGAATTCGCAAAGAATGGTGCAAAAAACAAAAAGAAGTCCAATTAGCAGCAGTTCTGTGGGCATAAATGCCTTGTTAATGAGAGAGGTCAGAGGAGAAGGGCCAGACTGGTCAAAGCTGACAGGAAGGTGACAGGAATGCAAATAACCTCACATTACAACAGTGGTTTGCAGAAGAGCATCTCTGAACACACAACACGCCTAACCTCTAAGTGGATAGGCGACAGGAGCAGAAGACTCCAGTCTAAAAGATGAGTTAAATAGATACCTAATAAAGTGCACTTCATAAGGTTTTTATTTTGCTTTTCTTTGGACTTCTACTGCTGTAGCCTATCCCATGATTTGTTGTGTGTTCAGTGATGCGCTTCTGCATACCACTGTTGTAATGTGTGGGTTTTTTAAAGAACATTGGTAAGAAATGAATAACACTGAGTCCTACCTGAGCAGATCACTCCAGCATCCTCTCCATGATTACAGTCATGTTTACCCCATCCTAGTGATCCACACTGCTTCAGTGAGGATTCTGAACCACTGCAGGACACAGGACCCATCCATATTCTCCCAGACCCTGGTCCAAAGTGAGCCTCTCCTAGTGCATCTACAGCATCTCCACAGCCCAGCTGTCTGCACACCACTCCAGCACCTCTCATACCCCAGTAATCATCACACACTGTCCCCCACTCTCCCCGATGGTAAACCTCCACTCTCCCAGCACAGGGGCTGCTACCATTCACCATCCTCACATCCTCCCTGCCTGAGAGAGAGAAAGAGAGAGAGAGAGAGAGAGAGAGAGGGAGAGAGAGAGAGAGTTTTGGCAAAACATCACAATATGGCGGGTCCTATTCCTCTTAAACAGTCCATTAAAATATGTTTTTGAAAACATCTGAAGAGCAAAATAAACGAAATACACATGCTGATTCATATTTTACCAACAATACCTAGTTTGAAAGTTTGATCCTAGTTTTGTGAGCCATGCGAGCAGTGCTGGACTCAGTTGATTTGCATGGGCAGATCACGATATGTAAATACAGAACCGCCAAACGTACACGGCACTCACCAGACTGCAAACTTCACGCACCGCAAGCCTCTCCATAGAAAATTAATGGAATGTGAAGCATGCCAGATTTGGTGTGTGAGCACACTGGAACGCTCCTGTCATGTCTGTAATGTTTGTAATGTTTGTCATGTTTGTCAGCTTTGACCAGTCTGGCCCTTCTCCTCTGACCTCTCTCATGAACAAGGCATTTCTTCCCACTGAACTTCTGCTCACTAGATGATTTCTGTTTTTCGCACCATTCTCCGCAAACTGTAGAGACTGTTGTGCGTGAAAATCCCAGGAGATCAGCAGATACTCAAACCACCCTGTCTGGCACCAACATCAACCAGTCACTTAGATCACATTTCTTCCCTATTCCGACATTTGGTCTGAAAAACAGCTGAACCTCTTCACCATGTCTACATGCTTTTATGCATTGCTGCCGCATTATTGGCTGATTCAATATTTGCATTAACAAGCTGGTGTACAGGTCAACGCAATAAAGTGGTCACCCCGGGGCGGCCTGTAGCATAGTGGTTAAGGTAAATGACTGGGACACACAAGGTGGTTCTAATCCCGGTGTAGCCACAATAAGATCCGCACAGCCGTTGGGCCCTTGAGCAAGGCCATTAACCCTGCATTGCTCCAGGGGAGGATTGTCTCCTGCTTAGTCTAATCAACTGTACGTCGCTCTGGATACGAACGTCTGCCAAATGCCAATAATGTAATGTAATGTAATGAATAGAGGAATGAGGATGTTGAGATGGTTCTAAGTACATAGCTGGGAGATCATCCAAACTCCACACTTGATTAAACTCACACATACTGATGTGTAACATTTCACAGTAAAATGAATAAAGACCTTGTTAAATATAAACTCATATGGCCTATTAAGGGGCTATATTCACCCAGCATCACAGAAACTCTCACAGTGCACAGAAGACTCTTACCAGAACACACCAGGCTCACATCGTTTCCATGGGAGCAGGGTTGATTCTGTGAGGCTGCTGTGGGGCAGAAGTTAATCTGAGATTCGTTGCCTCTACACTGAATCTCCTCTGCCCACACCTGGCCCTCGCCCTGGCCGAATGCAGCTGCCCCGCGCAGCTCTTTAGGAGCCCCACAGCCCAGCTCCCTGCACAGAACCTCTGCGTCCTGCTGGTCAAAGTCAGCATCACACACCGTGCCCCAGGAGCTCCCATGATGCACCTCTACTCTCCCAGAGCACAGGTCAGTCCCGCCCACCAGCCTGACCTCTGCAGTTGAACAGATAATAAAGAGAGAATCATCAGCAATGACTGGCACCTTATTCCAGAGACAACATTCAGCACAGCTGTCTGAACACAGGACTGCACAGCTATTATTACATTACATTACATTATTGGCATTTGGCAGACACTCTTATCCAGAGTGACGTACACTTGATTAGACTAAGCAGGAGACAATCCTCCCCTGGAGCAATGCAGGGTTAAGGGCCTTGCTCAAGGGCCCAACGGCTGTGCGGATCTTACGGTGGCTACACCGGGATTAGAACCACCGACCTTGGAGTTACAGTTCTTTGTTTGTTTGTTTATTTGTTTAAACTTGTTACCCACAGAGGGCACTGGCATGGTTGGGATTTGATCAGAGACCATGGAGCTCAACCATGCACCACAGTGTGGTGCCCTACCTAAATGAGCCATCCAGCAACCTGGAGCTTTTTATTTAAATAATAAAGAGGAGCAACTGACCATCAAGGGATTCAGCAGAGATAGTGCACACTGCACAGTACATTTTTCACACAGAACACATTACATTACATTACATTATTGGCATTTGGCAGACGCTCTTATCCAGAGCGACGTACAACAATTATACGTATAATTAGACGTATTATACATGGAGTACAGCAGTGTGAGATGAGCCAAGCCATCATGGTATTGTTATACCATCATGCACCCTGCTCCTGCTGAACCTAAGCAGGTGTGCGCTTGGTTAGTACTTGGATGGGAGACCTCCTGGGAAACCTAAGTTTTTGCTGGAAGTGTTGTTGGGGGCCAGTTCGGGGGAGATCTTCCCTCTGGTTCAGTTACCCCCGATGCCCCAACATAGTGATGGGGACACTGTGCTGTAGGAGACGCCATCTTTCAGAGGAGGAGTAAAACGGTGGGACTGACTCACTGAGGTCATTAAAGATCTCATTACACTCTTCTCAAAGAGAAGGGGTTCCCCAGTGTCCTGGCTAAATGGCTAACCTGCCTCTCTCAACCAGCCATATAGTCATTCCCTGCCTTAATTGGAAAAAGCATTATTCTCTCCCTCTCCACCTCAGCTAGTGTGTGGTGAGCGTTCTGGTGCAAAATGGCAGCTGTGCATCGCCCAGTTGGGTGCTACACATTGGTGGTGGTTGAGGCGAGTTTCCCCCTCATCACTGTAAAGCGCTTTGAGTGTCAAGAAAAGTGTGATATAAATGCAATGATCTATCTATCTATCTAATTACACGTCTACTGCTGTGTGAGATGAGCCATCACACATCATCTGCAGTGTTAGATGAGTCAATCACGTGTACACTGTAGTGACAGACTGAGACTAAAATGTATAAACATTCTGATAGCTACAGAGCAAGAGCAAGTACATCATAAATATGAGAGTCTGTTGCACTGTGTACATTCTGGATTAGTTCAGCGAATGGAACAATGCACACATTACATTAGAACAGAACTTAAATAATGTAGTACTACGTTTTAGAGATTATGAAATTTAAATAATAGGAAAATGATGTATTTGTTGATGAATATCATTACACTATATCCTCATTTAACTCCAATGTGCTGAGTTAGGTTAAGAACATTGGTAAGAGCTGAATAACACTGAGTCCTACCTGAGCAGATCACTCCAACATCCTCTCCATGATCACAGCGATGTTCACCCCATCCTGGTGACCCACACTGCTTCAGTGAGAATTCTGATCCACTGCAGGACACAGCACCCATCCATATTCTCCCAGACCCTGGTCCAAAGTGAGCCTCTCCTAGTGCATCTACAGCATCTCCACAGCCCAGCTGTCTGCACACCACCCCAGCATCACTCATGTCCCACCAATTATCACACACTGTCCCCCACTCTCCCAGATGGTAAACCTCCACTCTCCCAGCACAGGGGCTGCTACCATTCACCAGCCTCACATACTCCCTGCCTGAGAGAGAGAGAGAGAGAGAGAGGGAGAGAGAGAGAGAGAGAGAAAGAGAGGAGGGGATGAGCGTACACCATACTGTGGATTTAAAGTATATGACCCCAGCACTGTCTGCAGGAACAAAGAGCACACCCAAATCTCCATCTCCCTGGCTTTGTACACTGTACAGCAGTGACAGTTTTAAATGTTAAAATACTAGCCTAATACACTATCTAAACTCAGTGAGCACTTTATTAGGTATTTATAACTTATTTATTACTTACCTCCAAAAAATCATCAGACCCTACACCCCTGCCAGACCTCTTCATCAGACCCTACACCCCTGCCAGACCTCTTCGTTCGGCCTCCACAGGCCACTTGGTGCCTCCCCCTCTCCACACTTCCACCTCCCACTCATGACTGCTGTCTGTTCTGGCTCCACGGTTGTGGAACAAACTCCCCGTGGAGGTCAGATCAGCAGAATCTCTTGCCAACTTCAAGCGCAAACTGAAGACGCACCTCTTCAAGCAGCACCTCTCCCTGTCCCTCCCCACCTCCCTGTAAACCTTAATTGTTGTCTTTACCTGTGTTATTCACTTGTGTATGAGGATGTTTAGTTTGGCTAGGTAAGCAGTTTGTTCATACATTTGCATGTTGCGGTATTACAATTGAAAATAATAATAATAATACTAATAATAAAAAATAAAAAAACGATAATCAAATAGGGCCTGGTCCTTATCGTTGTTGTACAGGCAGCAGTTGAAATTGTACTTCCCTCTAGGGTCTTTCAGCGCACTTATCCCTGGTCATGGATATGCACTTTTCACTTTGTTGTACGTCGCTCTGGATAAGAGCGTCTGCCAAATGCCATTAATGTAACATAATCTTATTTTATAGACTTATTGGTCTTTTGCTGCAGTAGCCTATCCACTTAGAGGTTTGACACGTTGTGTGTTCAGAGATGCCACTGCTGTAATGCATACTTGTTGGCATTACAGTCAACGTCCTGTCAGATTTGACCAGTCTGACCCATCTCCTCTGACCTCTCTCATTAACAAGGTGTTTCTGCCCGCAGAACTGCTGCTCACTGGATGTTTTTTGTTTTTCGCACCATTCTCCGCAAACTCTAGAGACTGTTGTGCGTGAAAATCCCAGGAGATCAGTTGATACTCAAACCACTCTGTCTGGCACCAACATCAACCCCTTAGATCACATTTCTTCCCACATTTAGTCTGAAAAACAGCTGAACCTCTTCACCATGTCTGCATTCTTTTATGCATTTAGGTGCTGCCACATTATTGGCTGATTCAATATTTCCATTAACAAGCTGGTGTACAGGTCTACCTAATATAGTGGTCACTGAGTATATAAGTTTGCCTTTCCAGATGTAAGAACAGTTCTGCCCTGATTAGAGGAAATTAGGATGTTGAGATGGTTCTAAGTACATATCTGGGAGATCATCCAAACTCCACACTTGATTAAACTCACACACACTGACATGTAACATTCCACAGTATAATGAATAAAGACCTTGTTAAATATAAACTCATATGGCCTATTAAGGGGCTATATTCACCCAGCATCACAGAAACTCTCACAGTGCACAGAAGACTCTTACCAGAACACAGCAGGCTCACATCGTTTCCATGGGAGCAGGGTTGATTCTGTGAGGGTGCTTTGGGGCAGAAGTTAATCTGAGATTCGTTGCCTGTACACTGAATCTCCTCTGCCCACACCTGGCCCTCGCCCTGGCCGAATGCAGCTGCCCCACGCAGCTCTTTAGGAGCCCCACAGCCCAGCTCCCTGCACACAACCTCTGCGTCCTGCTGGTCAAAGTCAGCATCACACACCGTGCCCCAGGAGCTCCCATGATGCACCTCTACTCTCCCAGAGCACAGGTCAGTCCTGCCCACCAGCCTGACCTCTGCAGTTGAACAGAGAATAAAGAGAGAATCATTAGCAATGGCCGGCACCTTATTCCAGAGACAACATTCAGCACAGCTGTCTGGACAAAGGACTGCACAGCTATTATACATAGGGTGTGAGATGAGCCAATCACACATCTACTGCAGTCTGAGGTGAGACAATTACCTGTAAACCTCTTTAGGAGATGAGCCAATCACATTTACAAAATAAGAGCACATAAAAAGACAGAACATAAACATGAGTCTGTTGCAACTGTGCAAACTCTGGTTAGTTCAGTGAATGGCACAATGCACACATCAGTTTATAACACAACATTAAAAAATGAAATACTATGTTTTAGACACATGTAATATAAGTTTGCTTTTAAAAATGTACATATCCTCATTTAAATCCAAAGTGCCGTTTGGTATAAGACTATTGTAAGAGCTGAGTCCAACCTGAGCAGATCACTCCAGCATCCTCTCCATGATTACAATGATGTTTACCCCATCCTCGTGACCCACACTGCTTCAGTGAGGATTCTGATCCACTGCAGGACACAGCACCCATCCATATTCTCCCAGACCCTGGTCCAAAGTGACCCTCTCCTAGTGCATCTACAGCATCTCCACAGCCCAGCTGTCTGCACACCACTCCAGCACCTCTCATGTCCCACCAATCATCACACACTGTCCCCCACTCTCCCAGATGGTAAACCTCCACTCTCCCAGCACAGGGGCTGCTACCATTCACCAGCCTCACATCCTCCCTGCCTGAGAGAGAGAGAGAGAGAGAGAGAGAGAGAGAGAGAGAGAGAGATAGAGATACTCAAATTGAAATAATAGCACTATATACACTCAGTGAGCACTGTTTTAGGCATTTATTAGACTTATTGGTCTTCTGCTGCTGTAGCCTATCTACTTAGAGGTTTGACACGTTGTGTGTGAAGAGATGCTGTTCTACTGCTGTAATGTGTAGTAGTTTGTGTTACTGTCGACTTCCTGTCAGCTTTGACCAGTCTGGCCCTTCTCCTCTGACCTCTCTCATTAACAAGGTGTTTCTGCCCGCAGAACTGCTGCTCACTAGATGTTTTTAGTTTTTCGCACCATTCTCCACAAACTCTAGAGACTGTTGTGCATGAAAACCCCAGGAGATCAGCAGATACTCAAACCACCCTGTCTGGCACCAACATCAACCAGTCACTTAGATCACATTTCTTCCCCATTCTGACATTTGGTCTGAAAAACAACTGAACCTCTCCACCATGTCTGCATTCTTTTAGGCATTTAGGTGCTGCCACATTATTGGCTGATTCAATATTTCCATAAACAAGCTGGTGTACAGGTCTACCTAATATAGTGGTCACTGAGTATATAAGTTTGCCTTTCCAGATGTAAGAACAGTTCTGCCCTGAACAGAGGAAATTAGGATGTTGAGATGGTTCTAAGTACATATCTGGGAGATCATCCAAACTCCACACTTGATTAAACTCACACATACTGACGTGTAACATTTCACAGTATAATGAATAAAGACCTTGTTAAATATAAACTCATATGGCCTATTAAGGGGCTATATTCACCCAGCATCGCAGAAACTCTCACAGTGCACAGAAGACTCTTACCAGAACACACCAGGCTCACATCGTTTCCATGGGAGCAGGGTTGATTCTGTGAGGGTGCTGTGGGGCAAAAGTTAATCTGAGATTCGTTGCCTCTACACTGAATCTCCTCTGCCCACACCTGGCCCTCGCCCTGGCCGAATGCAGCTGCCCCGCGCAGCTCTTGAGGAGCCCCACAGCCCAGCTCCCTGCACACAACCTCTGCGTCCTGCTGGTCAAAGTCAGCATCACACACAGTGCCCCAGGAGCTCCCATGATGCACCTCTACTCTCCCAGAGCACCGGTCAGTCCCACCCACCAGCCTGACCTCTGCAGTTGAACAGAGAATAAAGAGAGAATCATTAGCAATGGCTGGCACCTTATTCCAGAGACAACATTCAGCACAGCTGTCTGAACACAGGACTGCACAGCTATTATACATAGGGTGTGAGATGAGCCAATCACACGTCTACTGCAGTCTGAGGTGAGACAATTACCTGTCAACCTCTTTAGGAGATGAGCCAATCACATTTACAAAATAAGAGCAACATAACAAGAAAGAACATAAACATGAGTCTGTTGCAACTGTGCAAACTCTGGTTAGTTCAGTGAATGGCACAATGCACACATCAGTTTATAACACAACATTAAAAAATGAAATACTATGTTTTAGACACATGTAGTATAAGTTTGCTTTTAAAAATGTACATATCCTCACGTAAATCCAAAGTGCCATTTGGTATAAGACTATTGTAAGAGCTGAGTCCAACCTGAGCAGATCACTCCAGCATCCGCTCCATGATTACAGTGATGTTCACCCCATCCTAGTGACCCACACTGCTTCAGTGAGGATTCTGATCCACTGCAGGACACATGAGCCATCCATATTCTCCCAGACCCTGGTCCAAAGTGAGCCTCTCCTAGTGCATCTACAGCATCTCCACAGCCCAGCTGTCTGCACACCACCCCAGCACCTCTCATGTCCCAGTGATCATCACACACTGTCCCCCACTCTCCCCGATGGTAAACCTCCACTCTCCCAGCACAGGGGCTGCTACCATTCACCAGCCTCACATCCTCCCTGCCTGAGAGAGAGAGAGAGAGAGGGAGAGCGAGAGAGAGAGAGAGAGAGAGAGATTAACTTCACGAATGAACAGATTTAAGACAACTCAAGAAAGGTTTCCTTAAACTGAAAGGTATTTGCTGCTATGCCTGTACAGGCTTCAAGATTGCAGAATGCTTTTTACCATTGGCCAACACGGCCTAAAGAAGTGAAGAATATGCATAGATTTTTTATGCTATACAGGATAGAAACATCTTCTTGATACACATGGTCATGTAAAAACACTGATTAAAGATCTTTAATACTGATTAACCCCTTCCCCGGCGGAGACGAGTATATACGTTTTGACCGAATGTGTTTTTTTTCAGTCACGGACGAGTAAACAGGTCTAAACACTTTTATTTTCAAAATAAAATTTCAACCACAAAAATGGGGAAAAAATGAAATACAAGTTCTTTTTCATAATCAGCATAAAAATACTATATTAAATTTAAAAATTTAAAAATTGTCTGGTTTTTTCCAAAATAATTGGCGGGGAAGGGGTTAACCTGTTGGACCATATTCCCTGTGGCTTCAAAGGATGACCCCAGCAGTGTCTGTAGTAACACAGGGACACCACTAGGGTGCGCTCTATCTGCCTTGCTTTGTGCACTGGACACCAGTGATATGAGCTCTGCCAGTGAGGCCTGTCACATGACTGATTAAGCAGATGACACTTCTGTGACAGCGCTCATCTCTCAGGGAGAAGAAGCCCCTACAGACTGCAGGGACACACGTTGGCCACAAGGGGGAGAAAACCTTTTTACTTTGTCAGACACAAAAACTGTTTCACTGGCCTGATAATTGGAAGGAGAATGCTGATATGGTATTAAAAAGCACGTGCAGATATCAGAAGTTCCAAGCCATTGCAAAAAAGGACATTGTCAAAATGTAATCAGGATCAAAAAAATAAGAGTTGTAAAACTTAATTTTACTTATTTAGACTGGGATGATGTGCATTCTTATTGGAGTTTTGCAGATACGTTGGGTCTCCTGGGATGATATTTTCCCTCTCCAGAGAATTGCTGCACTTCCTTCCCTGATCTTTGCACCTGTGTTTACACTTTAATTCCCTCTGGATAAAAGTATCTGGTAAATGGTAGACACCTTAATGACATGTAACAGGGTAAAGACTGGAAAAGTGAAAATGATTTCCACAGAAGAGGCATCTTCTGCACTCAGCCGTGATCCCCTGCAGATGGGGAAGGATGGTTCCTCTAAAGAAGTGTCGAAGTGAATCTTGGTTAAAGAGTAATATCCCAACACATATAATTGCTGTACCTGGTTACGTTTGTTTTTGAAAAGACAGATTGGGGAGGGGGGGGGGGGGGGTGAGCAAACAAGACTTACTAAAGTCAGTAAAACCCTTATTGATTTGATTTTCACGAATAGAACTGAGTGAGTGACAAAGACGTACAATTTAATTACAGGTCTGTCCGACCATAACATGATTTTAATCGTTAGAAAATTATCCAGAGTTCACAGGCATCCCGAAGAATAAAATAACAATTCGAAAATGAATTACAGAATATTAATTGGGATAACATTAAACAAATTCAAGATTTAAATACCTGTTTTAAGTACTACAATGACAAAAACACTTTATAGATGTGATTCAGAAATACACTCATTGAAGCACCCACAGTGTAGTAGGGCTTTACTGTGGCAGAATAAGGATATTCGCCACCTGATGAAAAAACATGTTACTTCATGCAGTTGATCACAGAATCAGAGGGGAAAAGCTTGGCACTTTGGAAGCACTTAAATATTTTAGCCAATTGAGTGCCTAACCCACAAAAATCAACAGTGGAATTTATTATAGAAATTAGTTAGTAATGAAAGTATTGAAATTGCAAACAAATTTAATAAATTTTTTACTCAATCAGCTGAGGAAATGGCAGCAAGTTTCCAACCAGTACAGGTAAAAGATACACTGAGAGACAAATCAACATCCTTTTATATTAAAGAAGTAGATCAAAGAAAGACTGGTAAGGTTATCACGCAGTGAAGGCAATCTAAGGCCAAGGATAATTTTGTTATTTTGTTTATTTTTAAAAACACAGTTCTCTTCTCTTAACGCCAGTAACACATGTGGTCAATTTATCAATCAGAACTAATGAGTTTCCTCAGCACTGGAAATCGGTAATTATCACCCCAATTCCAAGTCTGGAGCACTTGACCAGGTCTCTAACTATAGACCAATTTCAATTTTATCTGCACTCTCAAAGGTTCTTGAAAAAACAGTTGCTAAACAACTACTCACCTTCTGCACCCCAAACAATTTGAATTCAGACCAAGGTACTCAACAGAGTTAGCAAACTGTTACCTCACTGAAACTATAAAACAGTCATTAGATGAAGGCAGTGTAGTGGGAGCAGTATTTTTGTACTGTGAACCATGAAATTCTTTCAAATAAACTGCAACGATTTCATTTTTCAAACAATGCAATAACCTGCTTTAGATCTTATCTTGAATGCAGAGAGCAATGTGTTAGAATAAATTCTACCCAGTCATCTGCCCAAACTTGCCAAATGGGAATCCCATAAGGTTCAATTTTAGGCCCTTTGCTTTTTAGTTTATATGTAAATGACTTACCTGACTGCTGTAAAAGAGTTAGATGCCAAATCTATGCGGACGACACAATTATATATGTGCAAGCAAAAAAACCCTCATATGGCAGCAGAGATGCTCACAAAATAAATGTCTGGTGTGTCACAGTGGCTCTGAAATACTCATCTGACTCTGAACTGTAATAAGACGGTCTCAATGTGCTTTTTAATAAAAAATACATTTCAATGAAAATTTAAGAATAAAGATTGACGAGCAAGAGCTAGATGAGGTACATGAAATGACATTTTTAGGTGTTAATTTAGACTCTCACCTTAAGTTCGATAATCATGTAAAGAGGTTGTGCAAAACTGTCAAAACAAATTTCAATTGCTTCCGCTTAATTAGACATTACATACCTATTAAGGCAGCACATTACCATCTGAAATTAAAACATTGAAAGAGCTCAAGATTTTTAAACACACATGCTGAAACTGAAGCAAGTCTGTGAACACTGATTTTATGTATTATTAACATTTTGATTTTTGTCTTTGCCCTTATTTTAGTGTTTGTCCTTATTTTAGTCTTTTATCTGTACCACTTTTTAATATTTAGGTATTATTTGAAGTTCACTGCTTCTGTATTTCCTGTTTTAACTTTAAAAAATTTGGCCCGGGACAGGGGTTGCAAATTAGTCATGGCTAGAAACCTGTATGCATGGCATCTTGAAATGTTTCTGTATTTGTCCTGTAGGTATTCATGTTTATTCTTGTTAATTATTCATAGCTCATCGGTTAGTGTTTTCTATTACAGTTCTCATTTGTCCTCCCCTGTTATGTCTGCGTCTGAATGTTCACCAGCCGAGTCACTCCCCTGTCTGCGTGTCCCACTATTCGGGTTTACGGTATTTTCGGGTTTTCAAGAAATTCCTTCTCAACTCGCGATTCTTACTTCCGGCTTTTTCTTGGTAGTTAAATGTTGTAAAGCACGATTCTTACTAACTACTACTAATCTAGGTTTTGTACAGAACTAATCCGTTTGATATACTTACTGTCTGTCTAACTAACTAACTAACTAACAATCACTTTTATTGGGTAGTTTAGAAATATTACATTACATTACATTATTGGCATTTGGCAGACGCTCTTATCCAGAGCGACGTACAGCAAAGTGCATCCCCATAACCAGGGATAAGTGCGCTGAAAGACCCTGGAGGGAAGTACAATTTCAATTGCTACCCGTACAACAAAGATAAGGACCAGTGCCTATATTTATTTATTTATTATTTTTAAATCAACAAATAAACAAACAACAAAGCAAAAGTGACCAAACTTAACTATCCACATACTGCTTACCTAGCCAACTAAAAATATCAAAACACAAAGTAAATCACAAAGACAACAATTAAGGTTCACAGGGAGGTAGGGAGGGATGGGGAGAGGTGCTGCTTGAAGAGGTGCGTCTTCAGTTTGCGCTTGAAGGTGGGGAGAGATTCTCCAGTTCTGACCTGAACGGGGAGTTCGTTCCACCACCGTGGAGCCAGAACAGACAGTAGTCATGAGCGTGAGGTGGAGGTTCGGAGAGGGGGAGACTAACTCACTAACGCATCTCTTAGTATTTCTGCACTGTTCTGTAACTCCGCCTCCCTATGCTATCCCTGATTACTTGTTTAGTTTCAGCGAAGTATTTGCACCTGTCTCTAACTATCACTTCGTCTTCAAGCTATGCAAATGTCTACTCCCTAACCTGGAGCTGTAGGTTTTACATGTTGGTTACGTGCATCCAGTCTGCGTTTTTGTCTCCCTCCTGTTATGATGTTATTACCCTATTATGTTTCCCCACCTGTTGTCTATTTGTTTAGCCCACCTTTTCCCCAGCCCCGCCTAGATTGTTACCTTCCCTCATGTATTTAAACCTCAGTCTCTGCATTGTTCCTTGTCAGAACGTTGATCAGTCTTAGTGCGGAAAACTTCGTAAGCCTAACCCTTCGTAAACCCCTTTGCCTTTTGATTTCCAAGCCTGCCTTGCCCTTTTGTTTCGTTTGCCTTTCTGCTTTTCTGGTTTTTTGACATTCTGCTTTGTTTTCGGACTTCGATTTTGGCCTTCGCCCTTCTGTACTTTAGCCTTTTGATTTTCCGGATTTTTGACCCCCCCTCACCTGTTTTCGACTATTCTTTTGCCTTTCGTTTTTGTCATTGTATTGGATCTCCTGGCTACGACTTCGGACAAATAAACAACGATTTTGGATTATCCTGTGGTCTGCGTTTGGGTTCTCAGAGCCGAACATAACACATCTACTTTGCATTTTTTATATATAAAGCAAAAAGGGTTTTTAATGTTTCACATTTGTGATGGTTTTGTTTTCAGTCGAATGTTGTTTTCACCATGAGGAAACAGTTCATATCTGTAGTTGTGCTTCATGAAATGCCTGCCCGTTAAACAATCACTATTTATCAGGATATCTTTTTTCATGTGTTAAATTCCATCCATCCATCCATTATCTGAACCCACTTATCCTGATCAGGGTCGCAGGGGGGCTGGAGCCTATCCCAGCATACATTGGGCGAAAGGCTGGAATACACCCTGGACAGGTCGCCAGTCCATCGCAGGGCACACGCACCATTCACTCACACACTCATGCCTATGGGCAATTTAGACTCTCCAATCAGCCTAACCTGCATGTCTTTGGACTGTGGGAGGAAACCGGAGTACCCGGAGGAAACCCACGCAGACACGGGGAAAACATGCAAACTCCCCACAGAGAGGCCGACGGGGATTCGAACCCAGGAACTCCTTGCTGTGAGGCGGCAGTGCTACCCACTGCACCATCCGTGCCGCCACTTGATAAATTTCCATATTTATTTTTTAAATTTTAGTTGACAACATGCTTTAAAAAAAACCATGCCACATATTCAAACCAATGTGAGCTTTAAGTAATATTTCATATATTATTATTATATATTTGTATAAGAAGAGGTTGAGGATATTAACTTTTCAGAGTCTGTTATTTTAAAAGATCTTCATAAGAAGTCTGACTCTGGATCAATGTTGCTTTAGCCCTGCTTAGAAAGTTAAGGTTTCCACAGGCGTTACCACTAGTACTTGTTAGTGTTTGTATACTTTTTTTTTTTGTCATTTTTTTAAAATATATATATTTAAAAATAATTTATTAAAGTGCTCTCATGAGGAACTCAAATGCACTGCTGTGAAGAGAGTATGTCAAATAAATACAGAAACATTTTCTAAATAATTCATAATAACATTTGTTTGATGAAAACTCAATGAATCATGCAGAGAAATGTCCCTCCAGTAATCTGTGGTGTTTACAGGCTGCCTGTAACCCTGCTCTTACTGGAGAGCCCTTTGACCAGCAGACCCTCTGACCCCTTGGCCCTGGCCCCCAGTCTCTGACCCTGACTGGGTGTGGAGAAGCAGGAGAGGAGGATGAAGCTGGTACTCACTGGCTGTGGAGAGCAGGAGGAGGGAGGAGAGAGAGAGGAACAGCAGACATCTCTCCATCTTCAGCGCAGACAAACGCACCCTTCCACAGAGCAGAGTGGATCCTCAGACCTGCACCTCTGAGCTCTAAGATAAACTGAGCCCTTCCCTGAAAGACATTTGCTGGGGCCTCCCATTTCCTTTTTTTGCTCAAATGTAGGTTTCCGTTTAAGCCCAGCATGAAGTCACGCGATTCTATTTCAAGATCTTGAGGGATCTATGGATCATGAGTAGTTAATCAGTTGAAGCTTGGCTAAAACAGAAACCTGCACCCACCCTGGACCTTTCCGGATAAGATTGCCTGAAAGTATTTTGAGCATTTCCAAATGAAGTTGACATTTTTACGATTAATAGTTCCAAAGCTCTTGTTCTCAAAAACTAATGAAAATGCTCAGAAGACTTTCACCTTGTCGGAAATATAATTTTAAAAAATTGGATATTGTTGTCAAAAGGTTTTAGGCAGGTGTGGAAATAATTATTTCAAAAATACAAATGTTAATAGTTTATTTTTTATCAATTAAATGAACAGAAGAAGAGAATGCACAGAAGAAAAATCTAAATCAAATCAATATTTGGTGTGACCACCCTTTCTCCATCTTGGAGAACTAGCCACAGTTCTTCTGTGGATTTAGGCAGCTTCAATTGCTTCTGTCATAAAATAATAATAATAATAATAAGATTGGTATTATTGTAAGACTAAAAGGATGTTGAAGATTGGTGGGATTAATTATTGTGACAAGTACAAAATCGAACAATACATTTTTATAAAAAATACAGTGGTGTCATGTGCCAGTTTTTTCTCCTTCGCTTGTTGCTACTGTCTGCACACACACCTTTGCCAGTCTCTCCCAAAGATGCTCCAAATAAAACAATTTGTTCCTCGTCATTATACAGGGCGGCATGGATGGTGCAGTGGGGAGCACTGCCGTCCCACAGCAAGGAGGTCCTGGGTTCGAATCCCCTTCGGCAGGGGCCTCTCTGTGCGGAGTTTGCATGTTCTCCCCGTGTCTGCGTGGGTTTCCTCCGGGTACTCCGGTTTCCTCCCACAGTCCAAAGACATGCAGGTTAGGCTGATTGGAGAGTTTAAATTGCCCATAGGTATGAGTGTGTGAGTGAATGGTGTGTGTGCCCTGCGATAGACTGGCGACCTGTCCAGGGTGTATTCCTGCCTTTCGCCCAATGGTATCAATACGAAAATGCTGGAGAATATGGATTAAACACATAACAATCTGGCAACTAAATGCACAAACAGAGGGGTTTTTATACACAGGTAACGAGAGGGAATGGGAATCAGGTGGGAAACAATCAGGAAGTGAAACAGGTGAAATTAATGAATGAAGTGACAGGGAGACTAAGGTGTGCACAGAGGTAACAAAAACACGAAAATGCTAACATCATAGGCAGAATGCAGAACATTAAAAACACGAAACCTAACACCTGTTTTGACCTGTTTCGTCCCCAACCAAGTTTAGCTTATTCCTTCTGTCTTGTTCTGACGCGTAGTTTTTCCGACTTGTTTCTGTTTATCTTCGTTTCTGGATTGTGTTTCTGTTTAATTAGCCCGTTTGTTTTTGACCCATTGCCTGTGACCACGACTATTCTTTGGATTATCCTCAATATATCTTTTTGCTGGAGATCTGACCCTTTGCCTGGACTATCGCTTATAAACTGCCTTATCCCTGTTATAACTGTTTGCTGGCTATTGACCCTCGCTGTACCAACCTACCCAGAGAAAATAAACACCTTATTTTATAAATAATTTTTGTTGTGGTCTCGCTATTGGATCCTCCCTTCTGAGTGCCTGATACTATGATATTTCATCTGAAACCCCCTGGCCAGCTACCTTTTCTCTTTGGCCTACTACTTACATTTTTGGGGAGCCCTCTGTATAAATATATATGGTTATTTTACTGTTGAGGGCAGTTTGCTAACCGGGTAAACACTGATAGAACTTAATGTGTTAATTAGATAGCTAATATGTAAAATAGCCCACAGAAAATGCGACTCACCGCTGATTATGATTAGGTGACTACGTTACATCGGGTTCACAGAGACAATGACGAGCTGTCAGCGCAGAGAGTGGCAGTAGGCGCTTTCCTCTCTCCCAAGAGAGCCCATAAATGAATATTGCATTGATATATGAAGCTAGTGCGTGTAACAATGCAGTTGGCAGCGGATAATATTATTAGTCTTCTGATTTCATAATTACAGATACCATTGAATATATCTTTTTAAAGATATTAGGATGTGTTATAGAGTAGCTGGCCAGCTGCATGTGAGCACTCTGCTCTTTGCCCATATATGGGTATGTATTTGCAAACATAGAAATGGCCCGTGCTTATGACAGAGTAAAACCTTAATACGGCCCTGGGCATATCTACAGTGATAATATACCTCCAGCCACCGCCCTCCCCCCAGTCCTGTGCAGTTCAATATCAGTGCTTTCCACACTGTGGTATGGAGCTTCTTCCATATGTCAGACACCAAACAATATGTCCAGAAAAACAGGTGCAGAAGTCTCTAGTTTTTCAATAGCAGTATGTACTGGATACAACTCGTTTGCAAGTTTTTCTGCAGGTCACTGTGAGCACTGTGGTTTCTGCCCTGTCGGTGGGGAGGAAATGTTTTTTTCAGAAGACAGGAAGTATGTGGGTGGTCTTCAGCACACACACAGTGTGGCCAGTTTTTTGAAAATGACAGTTTTGTTCCAAATCCAATGTGCTGGAGTGCAGAAAGCGATACAATGTATAAGCCCATATAGTACATACTGCAGGGGATATATCTGCTGCTGCACTTTTATCCAGAATGACATACAGCCAGCCATCTATCAATTAATCACAGTTTACAAACTGTGTGCTATGCATCGACAGTCTGTGGGCAAGCTATGCAGAGTAATACCCAAAGAGGACATATTCCACATGTTGGAAATAAATCAGGCAAGTGCAAAATAAGTATATTGCTACTATTATTACTACTATTTTGACATCTATCTTTGGCCAACACTGCCTAAAGAAGTGAAGATTATATGCTATACAGGATGGAAACATCTTCTTGATAAACATGGTTCTTGTGTACAAACACTGATTGTAGATCTTTAATACTGTTTAGCCAGTTGTACCATATTCCCTGTTGCTTCAAAGGATGACCCCAGCAGTGTCTGCAGGAACACAGGGACACCACTAGGGTGCGCTCTATCTGCCTTGCTTTGTGCACTGGACACCAGTGATATGAGCTCTGCCAGTGAGGCCTGTCACATGACTGATTAAGCAGATGACACTCCTGTGACAGCGCTCATCTCTCAGGGAGAAGAAGCCCCTACAGACTGCAGGGACACACGTTGGCCACAAGTGGGAGAAAAACCTTTCACTTTGTCAGACACTAAAACTGTTTCACTACCCTGATAATTGGAAGGAGAATGCTGATATGGTATTAAAAAGCAGTAATAACAGTTTTAACATTCTGGTGCATTTTGTGGTCAAACGGTCACCCAACCATGGAGCTCAGTAGACCCCTGTGGTTCGTAAAACGGAGGTTTTGCAGATATGTTGGCTCTCCTGGGATGATACTTTCCCTCTCCAGAGAATTACTGCACTTCCTTCCCTGATCTTTATTACACTTTAATTCCCTCTGGATAAAAGTATCTGGAAAATGGAAGACACCCTAATGACATGTAACAGGGTAAAGACTGGAAAAGTGAAAATGATTTCCAGAGAAGAGGCATCTTCTGCACTCAGCCGTGATCCCCGTGAAAGTGGAATGGTTGAAGGAACATGACAGAGTTCAATGTGTTGCCCTGGCCTCCAAATCCCCCAGATCTCAATCCGATGGAGCATCTGTGGGATGTGCTGGATAAACTAGTCCAATCCATGGAGGCCCCACCGCGCAACTTTCAAAAATCTTTTGCCAAATATTATCATCAACACACCATATTTTTAGACATTTGGATTCCACATATTGAAGAATTATACAGATTTTGAGAGAGCATTTCATAAAAATGAAACATTAATTTAAACATGTATTTCTTTGTCTTCAGCAATACCATCATATTAATGGCTGTGCATTAATATGATATTTTCAAGTAAAGCTTAAAAGACTTATTTTACTTTGTTCTTTCATTTTTTTAATTTATTTTTTATTGTGTATTTATGTTTTTATTCATTTGCTTGGAAAACTTATTGCAGGGATGGGTATAGTACATTGTTTTTTTTGTTTTTTTTACATTTGTGACTCTGAAATAGGGGAAGAGTAACAGAGCTACATTACACTTTAAAAATAATGTAACACAGAGTTTAACATCTATCCAATTTAATACATACAGACACATGGTGACATACATATTCAATTTCAGTCAATTTATGTCAATTTACTGCATCAGTGACCTAACCTAGAACAAACATACAGCAATCAAAGCAAACTAACTACAGGAAGATCACAAGTGCAGCCCAGGTGAATCAGAAACTCTGCTTATATTGTACAGATGCTGCGCTCTAAAGACACAACATCTTCCTGTTCCCATTCCCTAAAATGCCCCCATGACTGCACCCCCAATTTCCCCTCCTGCAAGCTGAGAAACATCACAATGATGAAAAAAGAGTCCTGAGCTCTCAGACTTCATTCTCATTTCACATAAGCAGCCTCTGTGTGTTTTATATGGGAATTTCCACATTCCCTCCAGTGTAGCGGACAGCTGGTTCATTAGACGGCCCTGTACATCAACAAACATGTACAGACACAACAGATGAGAGAGAACTGTGAGTGAGCAGAGCTGCAGCCTGAGCCCTGAAACACACATCATGTTTTAGAGAGTAAGTGTGCATCCCAGTGAAAGCACATCACCTGGTCTCCTGTACCATTTCACACACAGTACAATGGTGGCCAGCAGGAGAGGAGCAGCACCCAGACCACACATCACTCTGCCTGTGGAGACACAGAGATGAGGAATGCATACTGCTATACATTGCTCCTGTGCTGAACGTCACTCTGAACATAAGCATCTGCTACAGTAAGTGTACTGTAATGCATCTGCTACAGTAAGTGTACTGTAATGCATCTGCTACAGTAAGTGAATGCAGTGTACTGTAATGCATCTGCTACAGTAAGTGCACTGCAATGCATCTGCTACAGTAAGTGTATGCAGTGTACTGTAATGCATCTGGTACAGTAAGTGTATGCAGTGTACCGTAATGCATCTGCTACAGTAAGTGTATGCAGTGTACTATAATGCATCTGCTACAGTGTATGCAGTGTACTGTAATGCATCTGCTACAGTAAGTGAATGCAGTGTACTGTAATGCATCTGCTACAGTAAGTGTACTGTAATGCATCTGCTACAGTAAGTGAATGCCGTGTACTGTAATAGTGTACAGTGGACGCCATTTTGGCTCTACATCCAGAGTGGCCTTAGGCAGTGCTGTGGGAAGCAGACAGACTGGGTCACTGTTCCGTTTTCACACCAGTGTATTTATGACTGTGGAGAAAACAAATCACCCTCACAGAGGGACAAAGGCAGCTGGAATTATTTTATGAATACTATTTTGAAAAGATATTCAATAATGAACACTGGAAAAGTATGTTGGCAGTTATGGAACAAACAGGATACCAGAATGACCAGAATTAATGTGGTTTTTCAGTAATACCCACTGCATTATGGGATCTTGCAAGTTTTACACACAGAAGAATATCAGTCAGCCCTCACCTGTTACCTGTATGTGGACAGGATGACTGTACTCTGTGTAACAGCACTCACCTGTTACCTGTATGTGGACAGGGTGACTGTACTCTGTGTAACAGCACTCACCTGTTACCTGTATGTGGACAGGATGACTGTACTCTGTGTAACAGCACTCACCTGTTACCTGTATGTGGACAGGGGGACTGTACTCTGTGTACCAGACTGGGTTGCTCCTCCCTGCTCTGCAGCTGTACTCCCCGGTGTGTGCAAGAGCTGCAGCACTGAGGGTGTACGAGCCTTCAGCTGTACTGGCAATGAGGGCAGTGCCACTTGATCCATTTCCTTTGTACCAGTAATATTCCCAGCCAGCAGAGGGCACTGTGACCTCACAAGAGAGACTGACAGCTTGTCCTCTATATATCCGCCCATGTGGAGAGACCGTCAAGACAGCCTGGGGTGTCTCTGTAAGACAGAGAACAGACTGAGCTTCTCCCTCATAATAATGTTCTCATCAAACATACAGTGCAAACGGGCTTTAACCTGGTATTCAGCTGAGCGCATTTCACTTATCCATGTCCTGGGAAACCCTGTCAACGCTCTAACTGCTAGATCGGGGGTGTCTAATCAAATGGCAAATGGTCTGCATTTATATCGCGCCTTTATCCAAAACACTGTATAATTGATGGTTCTCATTCATCCATTCACAGACACACACATACACACCAACAGCAATTGGCTGCCATGCAAGGCACCAGCCAGCTCATAAGAAGCAACTGGGGGTTAGGTGTCTTGCTCAGGGACACTTCGACACACCCAGGGGATCAACCAGCAACCCCCCGACTGCCAGACGACTGCTCTCACCTCCTGAGCCAATGTCGCCCCCAATCTTATCCAAAAAGGACCGGTGTGAGCGTGAGTTCTTGTTTTTCCCCAGCACTACGATACCCCGATTCTGACGGGCTAAAACAAAAACCTGAACCCACCTTGGCCCTTTCCAGATAAGATTACACACCCCTGTGCTATTGTAATGCAGATATGACTGCAGTGGAGCTGGTTAGGGTTACGGCTAAGAGCTAAAGCATTATGATTTCCCATTCTATCAGAACAGAGAGGACTGCATTCTGTTGATTTAAACAGTAACATGGTGGTTGAATGTGACACTTGCCAGTTGTCTTTAAGCAACAATAAAACAAATGTACATCAATTAGCTATGATTGACAGACCGTGTCCCCACTTTCCACACATTGTGGTTTGTTACCATAGCTACCTCCATGATAGACGCTCGCACTGTGGGTTTTCACAAGCTAGCTAACTTACTATTTCAACTTTGATCGATAGCTAAGGTAAGGATGCTGGCTTATCCAATAATAATTTCTGCTTGCTAGCTAGCCAAGTTAAGATAAAAACACCCATACATGCTGCCGGTGCCATTGGGCCAGCTGCAGGGTCGTCAGCTGGGAGCCACCCTTCACAGATGTTTCGCCCCTTTAATCCCAGAACAACTCCAGGTGGTCGGGCAGCGATCGGGACGTCTTCCTACCGCCCCCTGCAGCTGGCCTTACGATCCTCCCCGTTCCCACTTTGGTAAATTTAGTAATAAAAAACCTTACTTTGTTGTTTTCATGAAAGATGTCGAACAATATGTGTAACTACTTTCTAATTCAACTAACAAAAATGCTAACAAAGCACTTAATGTTATATCTTATATTTTTCGAGTGTGATATACCCCTGGCTCTTTTGTTTTTGTTCTGTTTGTACACTATTCCCTGTATACTGAATTCTTACTGTATTCCTTTGTTAATTAATAAAATAAATATATGTACTCTATGGTGCTGATTACGGTGGCAGTGATGATGAAGATGTTAAACCTGTCCATTACAAAGAGGATGGTGGAAGACAGGGTGGTTTGATTATCTCAGAAACTGCTGAACTTCTGCGATTTTCACACACACTTGTCTCGAGATTTCGCAAAGAATGGTGCAAAAAACAAAAAGAAGTCCAATTAGCAGAATTTCTGTGGGCATAAATGCCTTGTTAATGAGAGAGATCAGAGGAGAAGGGCCAGACTGGTCAAAGCTGACAGGAAGGTGACAGTAATGAAAATAACCACACATTACAACAGTGGTTTGCAGAAGAGCATCTCTGAACACACAACGCGTCTAAGCTCTAAGTGGATAGGCGACAGGAGCAGGAGACTCCAGTCTAAAAGATGAGTCTAATGTATACCTAATAAAGTGCTCACACTCATCTAGCACTTCATAAGGTTTTTATTAGACTTTTCTTTGGACTTCTACTGCTGTAGCCTATCCTATGATTTCTTGTGTGTTCAGTGATGCTCTTCTGCATACCACTGTTGTAATGTATGGGTTTTTAAAGAACATTGGTAAGAGCTGTATAACACTGAGTCCTACCTGAGCAGATCACTCCAGCATCCTCTCCATGATTACAGCGATGTTTACCCCATCCTTGTGACCCACACTGCTTCAGTGAGGATTCTGATCCACTGCAGGACACAGGACCCATCCATATTGTCCCAGACCCTGGTCCAAAGTGAGCCTCTCTTAGTGCAT
This sequence comes from Conger conger, assembly GCF_963514075.1. Lineage (NCBI taxonomy): Eukaryota > Metazoa > Chordata > Actinopteri > Anguilliformes > Congridae > Conger > Conger conger. The sequence continues at coordinate 86,930,433 of NC_083761.1, read as the reverse complement.
CTACAGCATCTCCACAGCCCAGCTGTCTGCACACCACCACAGCATCCCTCAGGTCCCAGCCACGGTCACACACTCTCCCCCACTCTCCATCACGGTAAACCTCCACTCTCCCAGCACAGGGGCTGCTACCATTCACCAGCCTTATACTGTCTGAGAGAGAGAGAGAGAGAGAGGGAGAGAGCGAGAGAGAGAGAGAGAGAGAGAGAGAGAGAGAGAGAGTGAGGGAGAGGGAGAGAGAGAGAGTTTTGGCAAAACATCACAATATGGCGGGTCCTATTCTCTGACACAGTCCATTAAAATATGTTTTTGAAAACATCTGAAGAGCAAAATAAACAAAATAGACATGCTGATTCCTATTTTATCTGCAACACCGAGTTTGAAATTTTGATCCTAGTTTTGTGAGCCATGCGAGCAGTGCTGGACTCAGTTGATTTGCATGGGCAGATCACGATATGTAAATACAGAACCGCCAAATGTACACGGCACTCACTGGACTGCGAACTTCACGCACCGCAAGCCTCTCCATAGAAAATTAATGGAATGTGTAGCATGCTGGATTTGGTGTGTGAGCACACTGGAATGTTCCTGTCATGTCTGTAATGTTTGTAATGTTTGTAATGTTTGTCAGCTTTGACCAGTCTGGCCCTTCTCCTCTGACCTCTCTCATAAACAAGGCATTTCTTCCCACTGAACTTCTGCTCACGAGATGATTTTTGTTTTTCGCACCATTCTCCACAAACTGTAGAGACTGTTGTGCGTGAAAATCCCAGGAGATCAGCAGAAACTCAAACCACCCTGTCTGGCACCAACATCAAACAGTCACTTAGATCACATTTCTTCCCCATTCTGACATTTGGTCTGAAAAACAGCTGAACCTCTTCACCATGTCTACATGCTTTTATGCATTGCTGCCGCATTATTGGCTGATTAAATATTTGCATTAACAAGCTGGTGTACAGGTCTACCCAATAAAGTGGTTGCCCCGGGGCGGCCTGTAGCATAGTGGTTAAGGTACATGACTGGGACACACAAGGTGGTTCAAATCACGGTGTAGCCACAATAAGATCCGCCCTTGAGCAAGGCCCTTAACCCTGCATTGCTCCAGGGGAGGATTGTCTCCTGCTTAGTCTAATCAACTGTACGTCGCTCTGGATACGAACGTCTGCCAAATGCCAATAATGTAATGTAATGTAATGAATAGAGGAATACTAATAGGGTTAAAAATTAGTGGCCCCTATGCGGAGATTCTAGATCAGCCAATAAATAAACCACGATACAAAGGCAGTAGTACCACTCTGCCTTCCACTCTTCACTGGTCCGGGCTGAACGAGAATCTCCACAATAGGGCCAATAGATTCACCTTCGTTTATCTGACTCCATTTTAGAATCATAATTTAGATTAGTTATCCACATTAGGTAGATTTCTTATTGATAATTTTGACTTGATCGCTATAGGAATCCTGTACTGAGATTTACTCTCCGAACAGTCCTCTGCTGGTACCGCCGCATGTCACATCGCGCGTTATGTGCACGTCTCACAAACTGACTAGCTATCTGTAGTCATTACAGAGGTCGCAGGAATAGCTACTCTTGGGTATATCTGTTTACAGCCTAGGGACCCAAGCAGACCAACCTAGCTACGGCTGTGCTCGACATGAATGAACTACCACGCGGAGGCGAGGGATTTACCAACATAGGCCTACGGGTGCTATACGTCGTGACACATTAAGCGTAAATATTCATCCTCCCTAGACCAGTTCGAGGGGGTAAACCAAGCATTCCCTGTATAACTTTGAGTGTCAGTAAGCGAAACCACACAGATCAAGTTTTAACTATTTATTTTACCTGGCAGATTACATACGTAATTATACACTAGTTCCAAATCAAAAAAGCATTACAATGGAAACCAAATTACGGAGTCTTAAAAGTCATACCTGGTAATAAAAGCTACATACGGGAGTCTGGCTACAGACACCCTGTACATAGAAATTACGTGCACGGTGTGCACGGGAGAGACTGATTGCATCCTCCCAGAATGCTTAGTTTACTGTCCTTAAATCCAAAATCTGGCCTTTGATGTTAACCCTAAAAATGGGTCACCCATCTGTAATTTGGAGCCACGCCTCCCCAGGAAACGCAGGGGGGTTGAGGCACATGGCTTTCACTGGGGCAGAGCTCCACACAGTTTTTCCCTGGTTCCTGGTTGGTTATGATGTCCAGGGTTTGCTGTTGCAGAAATGAAACCATTGCACCAGTCGCACTGAAACAATCAGAATAATACCAAACATGAATATTATCTAAACTGACTTTGTCATGAAACATCCAATGCTGTACACATCATTTAGTGACTGAGTAAAGAGGGAGAGAGCAATGAAGGGGGGTTCAGGAGAAGGTCAGGGCCTAACAGGCCATGCCCTCTGAAACCTTCCCGTGCCGTAAAGGATGTTGCCCCGTCGTAACGAGTTTTACGGCTGGAGGCCTGAGTCTTCCCCCACAGGCTCCTGCCCGTATGGGTGCGGAGATAGTAGTGGGGGTTAATGGTGCATGCTCCTGGGTTAAATTACTTCACAGCCACATATTCCACAGTACCAGAGGAAGCCAGCAAGTTGACCAGTGCCCTGAGTGATAATGCTAGATGTTAATAGTTTCCGCCTTACAAGACTTATTGGTCTTCTGCTACTGTAGCCTATCCACTTAAAGGATTGACACGTTGTGTGTTCAGAGATACTCTTCTGCATACCACTGCCGTAATGTGTGGTTGTTTGCGTTTCTGTCGACTTCCTGTCAGCTTCGACCGGTCTGGCCCTTCTCCTTTGAACTCTCTTTTGAACAAGGTGTTTCTGTCCGCAGAACCGCTGCTCCCTGGATGTTTTTTGTTTATCGCACCATTCCCCACAAACTCTAGAGACTGTTGTGAATGAAAACCCCAGGAGATCAGCAGATACTCAAACCACCCTGTCTGGCACCAACATCAAACAGTCACTTAGATCACATTTCTTCCCCATTCTGACATTTGGTCTGAAAAACAGCTGAACCTCTTCACCATGTCTACATGCTTTTATGCATTTAGATGCTGCCACATTATTGGCTGATTCAATATTTGCATTAACAAGCTGGTGTACTGGTCTACCCAATAGAGTGGTCACGAGTATATAAGTTTGACTTTCCCAGATATAAGAACAGTTCCACCCTGAATAGAAGAAATGAGGATGTTGAGATGGTCCGAGGTACATATCAGGGAGATCATACAAACTCCACACTTGATTAAACTCACACACACTGGCGTGTAACATTTCACAGTATAATGAATAAAGACCTTGTTAAATATAAACTCATATGGCCTATTAAGGGGCTATATTCACCCAGCATCACAGAAACTCTCACAGTGCACAGAAGACTCTTACCAGAACACACCAGGCTCACATCGTTTCCATGGGAGCAGGGTTGATTCTGTGAGGGTGCTGTGGGGCAGAAGTTAATCTGAGATTCGTTGCCTCTGCACTGAATCTCCTCTGCCCACACCTGGCCCTCGCCCTGGCCGAATGCAGCTGCCCCGCGCAGCTCTTTAGGAGCCCCACAGCCCAGCTCCCTGCACACAACCTCTGAGTCCTGCTGGTCAAAGTCAGCATCACACACCGTGCCCCAGGAGCTCCCATGATGGACCTCTACTCTCCCAGAGCACAGGTCAGTCCCGCTCACCAGCCTGACCTCTGCAGTTGAACAGAGAATAAAGAGAGAATCATTAGCAATGGCCGGCACCTTATTCCAGAGACAACATTCAGCACAGCTGTCTGAACACAGGACTGCACAGCTTTTATACATAGGGTGTGAGATGAGCCAATCACACGTCTACTGCAGTCTGAGGTGAGACAATTACCTGTAAACCTCTTTAGGAGATGAGCCAATCACATTTACAAAATAAGAGCAACATAAAAAGACAGAACATAAACATGAGTCTGTTGCAACTGTGCAAACTCTGGTTAGTTCAGTGAATGGCACAATGCACACATCAGTTTATAACACAGCATAAAAAAATGAAATACTATGTTTTAGAAACATGTAATATAAGTTTGTTTCTAAAAATGTACACATGCTCACGTAAATCCAAAGTGCCATTTGGTATAAGACTATTGTAAGAGCTGAGTCCTACCTGAGCAGATCACTCCAGCATCCTCTCCATGATTACAGCGATGTTCACCCCATCCTAGTGACTCACACTGCTTCAGTGAGGATTCTGATCCACTGCAGGACACATAAGCCATCCATATTCTCCCAGACCCTGGTCCAAAGTGAGCCTTTCCTAGTGCATCTACAGCATCTCCACAGCCCAGCTGTCTGCACACCACCCCAGCATCACTCATGTCCCAGCCATCATCACACACTGTCCCCCACTCTCCCCGATGGTAAACCTCCACTCTCCCAGCACAGGGGCTGCTACCATTCACCAGCCTCACATCCTCCCTGCCTGAGAGAGAGAGAGAGAGGGAGAGCGAGAGAGAGAGAGAGAGAGAGAGAGAGAGAAAGGGAGAGAGAGAGAGAGAGAGAGAGGGAGAGGGAAGGGGGGGGTGATGTACTCAAATTAACTTCATGAATGAAATACAGAATTATTATAACTCACAAAGGGTTTCCTCCCTGTCCCAATTACTTGATTTAAAATAAAAGGTGCTTTCACCGAGGTGTTTGCTAGATTGTAGAATGCTTTTTAACTGCAGCCAAAAGTGCTAAAAGAAGTGAAGAACATGCATTGATTTCATCCAGTATACAGTACATGAGCATCTTCTTCAGGAACATGGTTCTTTTGTGCAAACACTGTTGATAGATCTTTAAAATTGCTTAACCTGGTGTAGCGTGGGTTTATACCCCCTAGTTGTCAAGATACCCACACACCAAATCCAGCGACCAGTGACACATGGTGACAAATTGTTCCCCCAAGTTGTCCATATAATGGGCGGTACTGTAGGTGGGTTCGGTCTGATTGATCGCTCCATGGGATCAATACGAGGAGGGACGTAATCTACTGCAGAACACTGTCAGCACCTGATTGGACAGCACTGTGTTCGTTTGTTTCAGCAAAACATCACAATATGGCGGGTCCTATTCCTCTTAAACAGTCCATTAAAATATGTTTTTGAAAACATCTGAAGAGCAAAATAAACAACATAGACATGCTGATTCATATTTTATCTGCAACACCTAGTTTGAAAGTTTGATCCTAGTTTAGTGAGCCATGCGAGCAGTGCTGGACTCAGTTGATTTGCATGGGCAGATCACGATATGTAAATACAGAACCGCCAAACGTACACGGCACTCACCAGACTGCAAACTTCACGCACTGCAAGCCTCTCCATAGAAAATGAATGGAATGCATTGCATGCCCGATTTTCTCTGTGAGCACACTGTGATTTTCTTTACTTCCAGTTAATCCGATGGTCCGCCAACAACACAAAGTTTGGAAAAATCCAAAGAACACGTCATCCGTCGGCCATCATAAATATTGGCCACAAGGGGGCGCAGGAGCGTAACTGTCCAATAACCATTCTCCATTGGAATGAATTACTTCTGGTGTCAAGCCGATGATGCGCTGAGTTGTGAACACAGCGTAAACACCTTCACTGTGGATTCAAAGGGTAAGACCCCAGCAGTGTCTGCAGGAACACAGAGTGCACCCGAGTCTCTATCTCCCTGGCTTTGTACACTGTACACCAGTGACATGAGCTCTGTCTGTCACATGACAGATGAACGGGAAATGGTCTGCATTTGTATCACGCATTCATCCAAACGCTGTACAGTTCATGCTTCTCATTCACACACTCACACTCACACACCAACAGCGATTGGCTGCCATGCAAGGCACCAACCAGCTTTTCAAGAGCAAATGGGGGTGTCTTGCTCAGTCTTAAGACTTCGACACACCCAGAGTGGGGATTGATACAGCAACACTCCGACTGCCTGACAACTGCTCATACCTCCTGAGCCAATGTCACCCCACTTGTGCAACAGAGGTATTTATTAGACTTATTGTTTAGACTGTAAAACCCCACGCTAACCCAACGACGGAATTTAGCGAGGGCTGAAGGTATCAGCGTGCTCGTCCTTCTGGTGTTGCTGAAAGAATACTAATAGGGTTAAAAATTAGTGGCCCCTATGCGGAGATTCTAGATCAGCCAATAAATAAATCATGATACAAAGGCAATAGTACCACTCTGCCTTCCTCTCTTCACTGGTCCGGGCTGAACGAGAATCTCCACAATAGGGCCAATAGATTCACCTTCGTTTATCTGACTCCATTTTAGAATAATAATTTAGATTAGTTCTCCACATTAGGTAGATTTCTTATTGATAATTTTGACTTGATCGCTATAGGAATCCTGTACTGAGATTTACTCTCCGAACAGTCCTCTGCTGGTACCGCCGCATGTCACATCGCGCGTTATGTGCACGTCTCACAAACTGACTAGCTATCTGTAGTCATTACAGAGGTCGCAGGAATAGCTACTCTTGGGTATATCTGTTTACAGCCTAGGGACCCAAGCAGACCAACCTAGCTACGGCTGTGCTCGACATGAATGAACTACCACGCGGAGGCGAGGGATTTACCAACATAGGCCTACGGGTGCTATACGCCGTGACACATTAAGCGTAAATATTCATCCTCCCTAGACCAGTTCGAGGGGGTAAACCAAGCATTCCCTGTATAACTTTGAGTGTCAGTAAGCGAAACCACACAGATCAAGTTTTAACAATTTATTTTACCTGGCAGATTACATACGTAATTATACACTAGTTCCAAATCAAAAAAGCATTACAATGGAAACCAAATTACGGAGTCTTAAAAGTCATACCTGGTAATAAAAGCTACATACGGGAGTCTGGCTACAGACACCCTGTACATAGAAATTACGTGCACGGTGTGCACGGGAGAGACTGATTGCATCCTCCCAGAATGCTTAGTTTACTGTCCTTAAATCCAAAATCTGGCCTTTGATGTTAACCCTAAAAATGGGTCACCCATCTGTAATTTGGAGCCACGCCTCCCCAGGAAACGCAGGGGGGTTGAGGCACATGGCTTTCACTGGGGCAGAGCTCCACACAGTTTTTCCCTGGTTCCTGGTTGGTTATGATGTCCAGGGTTTGCTGTTGCAGAAATGAAACCATTGCACCAGTCGCACTGAAACAATCAGAATAATACCAAACATGAATATTATCGAAACTGACTTTGTCATGAAACATCCAATGCTGTACACATCATTTAGTGACTGAGTAAAGAGGGAGAGAGCAATGAAGGGGGGTTCAGGAGAAGGTCAGGGCCTAACAGGCCATGCCCTCTGAAACCTTCCCGTGCCGTAAAGGATGTTGCCCCGTCGTAACGAGTTTTACGGCTGGAGGCCTGAGTCTTCCCCCACAGGCTCCTGCCCGTATGGGTGCGGAGATAGTAGTGGGGGTTAATGGTGCATGCTCCTGGGTTAAATTACTTCACAGCCACATATTCCACAGTACCAGAGGAAGCCAGCAAGTTGACCAGTGCCCTGAGTGATAATGCTAGATGTTAATAATTTCCGCCTTACAAGACTTATTGGTCTTCTGCTGCTGTAGCCTATCCACTTCAAGGATTGACACGTTGTGTGTTCAGAGATACTCTTCTGCATACCACTGCCGTAATGTGTGGTTGTTTGCGTTTCTGTCGACTTCCTGTCAGCTTCGACCGGTCTGGCCCTTCTCCTTTGAACTCTCTTTTGAACAAGGTGTTTCTGTCCGCAGAACCGCTGCTCCCTGGATGTTTTTTGTTTATCGCACCATTCCCCACAAACTCTAGAGACTGTTGTGCATGAAAACCCCAGGAGATCAGCAGATACTCAAACCACCCTGTCTGGCACCAACATCAAACAATCACTTAGATCACATTTCTTCCCCATTCTGACATTTGGTCTGAAAAACAGCTGAACCTCTTCACCATGTCTACATGCTTTTATGCATTTAGATGCTGCCACATTATTGGCTGATTCAATATTTGCATTAACAAGCTGGTGTACAGGTCTACCCAATAGAGTGGTCACGAGTATATAAGTTTGACTTTCCCAGATATAAGAACAGTTCCACCCTGAATAGAAGAAATGAGGATGTTGAGATGGTCCGAGGTACATATCAGGGAGATCATACAAACTCCACACTTGATTAAACTCACACACACTGGCGTGTAACATTTCACAGTATAATGAATAAAGACCTTGTTAAATATAAACTCATATGGCCTATTAAGGGGCTATATTCACCCAGCATCACAGAAACTCTCACAGTGCACAGAAGACTCTTACCAGAACACACCAGGCTCACATCGTTTCCATGGGAGCAGGGTTGATTCTGTGAGGGTGCTGTGGGGCAGAAGTTAATCTGAGATTCGTTGCCTCTGCACTGAATCTCCTCTGCCCACACCTGGCCCTCGCCCTGGCCGAATGCAGCTGCCCCGCGCAGCTCTTTAGGAGCCCCACAGCCCAGCTCCCTGCACACAACCTCTGCGTCCTGCTGGTCAAAGTCAGCATCACACACCGTGCCCCAGGAGCTCCCATGATGCACCTCTACTCTCCCAGAGCACAGGTCAGTCCCGCTCACCAGCCTGACCTCTGCAGTTGAACAGAGAATAAAGAGAGAATCATTAGCAATGGCCGGCACCTTATTCCAGAGACAACATTCAGCACAGCTGTCTGAACACAGGACTGCACAGCTATTATACATAGGGTGTGAGATGAACCAATCACACGTCTACTGCAGTCTGAGGTGAGACAATTACCTGTAAACCTCTTTAGGAGATGAGCCAATCACATTTACAAAATAAGAGCAACATAAAAAGACAGAACATAAACATGAGTCTGTTGCAACTGTGCAAACTCTGGTTAGTTCAGTGAATGGCACAATGCACACATCAGTTTATAACACAGCATAAAAAAATGAAATACTATGTTTTAGAAACATGTAATATAAGTTTGTTTCTAAAAATGTACACATGCTCACGTAAATCCAAAGTGCCATTTGGTATAAGACTATTGTAAGAGCTGAGTCCTACCTGAGCAGATCACTCCAGCATCCTCTCCATGATCACAGCGATGTTTACCCCATCCTCGTGACTCACACTGCTTCAGTGAGGATTCTGATCCACTGCAGGACACATAAGCCATCCATATTCTCCCAGACCCTGGTCCAAAGTGAGCGTCTCCTAGTGCATCTACAGCATCTCCACAGCCCAGCTGCCTGCACACCACTCCAGCATCACTCATGTCCCACCGATAATCACACACTGTCCCCCACTCTCCCCGATGGTAAACCTCCACTCTCCCAGCACAGGGGCTGCTACCATTCACCAGCCTTATACTGTCTGAGAGAGAGAGAGAGAGATAGAGAGAGAGAGGGAGAGAGAGAGAGAGAGAAAGGGAGAGAGAGAGAGAGAGAGGGAGAGGGAAGGGGGGGTGATGTACTCAAATTAACTTCATGAATGAAATACAGAATTATTATAACTCACAAAGGGTTTCCTCCCTGTCCCAATTAATTGATTTAAAATAAAAGGTGCTTTCACCTAGGTGTTTGCTAGATTGTAGAATGCTTTTTAACTGCAGCCAAAAGTGCTAAAAGAAGTGAAGAAAATGCATTGATTTTATCCAGTATACAGTACATGAGCATCTTCTTCAGGAACATGGTTCTTTTGTGCAAACACTGTTGATAGATCTTTAAAATTGCTTAACCTGGTGTAGCGTGGGTTTATACCCCCAAGTTGTCAAGATACCCACACACCAAATCCAGCGACCACACAGGGTGACAAATTGTTCCCCCAAGTTGTCCATATAATGGGCGGTACTGTAGGTGGGTTCGGTCTGATTGATCGCTCCATGGGATCAATACGAGGAGGGACGTAATCTACTGCAGAACACTGTCAGCACCTGATTGGACAGCACTGCATTTGTTTGTTTTAGCAAAACATCACAATATGACGGGTCCTATTCTCTTAAACAGTCCATTAAAATGTGTTTTTGAAAACATCTCAAGAGCAAAATAAACAAAATACACTTGCTGATTCATATTTTACCTGCAACACCTAGTTTGAAAGTTTGATCCTAGTTTTGTGAGCCATGCGAGCAGTGCTGGACTCAGTTGATTTGCATGGGCAGATCACGATATGTAAATACAGAACCGCCAAACGTACACGGCACTCACTGGACTGCAAACTTCACGCACCGCAAGCCTCTCCATAGAAAATGAATGGAATGCATTGCATGCCCGATTTTTTCTGTGAGCACACTGTGATTTTCTCTACTTCCGGTTAATCCGATGGTCCGCCAACAACACAAAGTTTGGAAAAATCCAAAGAACACGTCATCCGTCGGCCAGCATAAATATTGGCCACAAGGGGGCGCAGGAGCGTAACTGTCCAATAACCATTCTCCATTGGAATGAATTACTTCTGGTGTCAAGCCGATGATGCGCTGATTTGTGAACACAGCGTAAACACCTTCACTGTGGATTCAAAGGGTAAGACCCCAGCAGTGTCTGCAGGAACACAGAGTGCACCCGAGTCTCTATCTCCCTGGCTTTGTACACTGTACACCAGTGACATGAGCTCTGTCTGTCACATGACAGATGAATGGGAAATGGTCTGCATTTGTATCACGCATTCATCCAAACGCTGTACAGTTCATGCTTCTCATTCACACACTCACACTCACACACCAACAGCGATTGGCTGCCATGCAAGGCACCAACCAGATTTTCAAGAGCAAATGGGGGTGTCTTGCTCAGTCTTGAGACTTCGACAAACCCAGAGCGGGGATTGATACAGCAACACTCCGACTGCCTGACAACTGCTCATACCTCCTGAGCCAATGTCACCCCACTTGTGCAACAGAGGTATTTATTAGACTTATTTTTTAGACTGTAAAACCCCACGCTAACCCAACGACGGAATTTAGCGAGGGCTGAAGGTATCAGCGTGCTCGTCCTTCTGGTGTTGCTGAAAGAATACTAATAGGGTTAAAAATTAGTGGCCCCTATGCGGAGATTCTAGATCAGCCAATAAATAAACCACGATACAAAGGCAGTAGTACCACTCTGCCTTCCTCTCTTCACTGGTCCGGGCTGAACGAGAATCTCCACAACAGGGCCAATAGATTCACCTTCGTTTATCTGACTCCATTTTAGAATAATAATTTAGATTAGTTATCCACATTAGGTAGATTTCTTATTGATAATTTTGACTTGATCGCTATAGGAATCCTGTACTGAGATTTACTCTCCGAACAGTCCTCTGCTGGTACCGCCGCATGTCACATCGCGCGTTATGTGCACGTCTCACAAACTGACTAGCTATCTGTAGTCATTACAGAGGTCGCAGGAATAGCTACTCTTGGGTATATCTGTTTACAGCCTAGGGACCCAAGCAGACCAACCTAGCTATGGCTGTGCTCGACATGAATGAACTACCACGCGGAGGCGAGGGATTTACCAACATAGGCCTACGGGTGCTATACGCTGTGACACATTAAGCGTAAATATTCATCCTCCCTAGACCAGTTTGAGGGGGTAAACCAAGCATTCCCTGTATAACTTTGAGTGTCAGTAAGCGAAACCACACAGATCAAGTTTTAACAATTTATTTTACCTGGCAGATTACATACGTATTTACACACTAGTTCCAAATCAAAAAAGCATTACAATGGAAACCAAATTACGGAGTCTTAAAAGTCATACCTGGTAATAAAAGCTACATACGGGAGTCTGGCTACAGACACCCTGTACATAGAAATTACGTGCACGGTGTGCACGGGAGAGACTGATTGCATCCTCCCAGAATGCTTAGTTTACTGTCCTTAAATCCAAAATCTGGCCTTTGATGTTAACCCTAAAAATGGGTCACCCATCTGTAATTTGGAGCCACGCCTCCCCAGGAAACGCAGGGGGGTTGAGGCACATGGCTTTCACTGGGGCAGAGCTCCACACAGTTTTTCCCTGGTTCCTGGTTGGTTATGATGTCCAGGGTTTGCTGTTGCAGAAATGAAACCATTGCACCAGTCGCACTGAAACAATCAGAATAATACCAAACATGAATATTATCGAAACTGACTTTGTCATGAAACATCCAGTGCTGTACACATCATTTAGTGACTGAGTAAAGAGGGAGAGAGCAATGAAGGGGGGTTCAGGAGAAGGTCAGGGCCTAACAGGCCGTGCCCTCTGAAACCTTCCCGTGCCGTAAAGGATGTTGCCCCGTCGTAACGAGTTTTACGGCTGGAGGCCTGAGTCTTCCCCCACAGGCTCCTGCCCGTATGGGTGCGGAGATAGTGGGGGTTAATGGTGCATGCTCCTGGGTTAAATTACTTCACAGCCACATATTCCACAGTACCAGAGGAAGCCAGCAAGTTGACCAGTGCCCTGAGTGATAATGCCAGATGTTAATAATTTCCGCCTTACAAGACTTATTGGTCTTCTGCTGCTATAGCCTATCCACTTCAAGGATTGACACGTTGTGTGTTCAGAGATACTCTTCTGCATACCACTGCCGTAATGTGTGGTTGTTTGCGTTTCTGTCGACTTCCTGTCAGCTTCGACCGGTCTGGCCCTTCTCCTTTGAACTCTCTTTTGTACAAGGTGTTTCTGTCCGGATGTTTTTTGTTTATCGCACCATTCCCCACAAACTCTAGAGACTGTTGTGCATGAAAACCCCAGGAGATCAGCAGATACTCAAACCACCCTGTCTGGCACCAACATCAAACAATCACTTAGATCACATTTCTTCCCCATTCTGACATTTGGTCTGAAAAACAGCTGAACCTCTTCACCATGTCTACATGCTTTTATGCATTTAGATGCTGCCACATTATTGGCTGATTCAATATTTGCATTAACAAGCTGGTGTACTGGTCTACCCAATAAAGTGGTCACCAGTGTATAAGTTTGACTTTCCCAGATATAAGAACAGTTCCACCCTGAATAGAAGAAATGAGGATGTTGAGATGGTTCGAGGTACATATCAGGGAGATCATACAAACTCCACACTTGATTAAACTCACACATTTCACAGTATAATGAATAAAGACCTTGTTAAATATAAACTCATATGGCCTATTAAGGGGCTATATTCACCCAGCATCACAGAAACTCTCACAGTGCACAGAAGACTCTTACCAGAACACACCAGGCTCACATCGTTTCCATGGGAGCAGGGTTGATTCTGTGAGGGTGCAGTGGGGCAGAAGTTAATCTGAGATTCGTTGCCTCTGCACTGAATCTCCTCTGCCCACACCTGGCCCTCGCCCTGGCCGAATGCAGCTGCCCCGCGCAGCTCTTTAGGAGCCCCACAGCCCAGCTCCCTGCACACAACCTCTGCGTCCTGCTGGTCAAAGTCAGCATCACACACCGTGCCCCAGGAGCTCCCATGATGCACCTCTACTCTCCCAGAGCACAGGTCAGTCCCGCCCACCAGCCTGACCTCTGCAGTTGAACAGAGAATAAAGAGAGAATCATTAGCAATGGCCGGCACCTTATTCCAGAGACAACATTCAGCACAGCTGTCTGAACACAGGACTGCACAGCTATTATACATAGGGTGTGAGATGAGCCAATCACACGTCTACTGCAGTCTGAGGTGAGACAATTACCTGTAAACCTCTTTAGGAGATGAGCCAATCACATTTACAAAATAAGAGCAACATAAAAAGACAGAACATAAACATGAGTCTGTTGCAACTGTGCAAACTCTGGTTAGTTCAGTGAATGGCACAATGCACACATCAGTTTATAACACAACATAAAAAAATGAAATACTATGTTTTAGACACATGTAATATGAGTTTGTTTTTTAAAATGTACATATCCTCACGTAAATCCAAAGTGCCGTTTGGTATAAGACTATTGTAAGAGCTGAGTCCTACCTGAGCAGATCACTCCAGCATCCTCTCCATGATTACAGTCATGTTTACCCCATCCTGCTGACCCACATTGCTTCAGTGAGGATTCTGATCCACTGCAGGACACATCATCCATCCATATTCTCCCAGACCCTGGTCCAAAGTGAGCCTCTCCTAGTGCATCTACAGCATCTCCACAGCCCAGCTGTCTGCACACCACCACAGCATCCTTCAGGTCCCAGTCATCATCACACACTGTCCCCCACTCTCCCCGATGGTAAACCTCCACTCTCCCAGCACAGGGGCTGCTACCATTCACCAGCCTCACATCCTCCCTGCCTGAGAGAGAGAGTGAGGGAGAGGGAGAGAGAGAGAGAGAGAGAGAGAGAAAAATACTCAAATTAACTTGACGAATGAACAGATTTAAGACAACTCATGAAAGGATTCCTTTGACTTAAACTAAAAGGTATTTGCTGCTATGCCTGCAAATGCTTCAAGATTGCAGAATGCCTTTAATTCCATCTGGCTTCAAAGGATGACCCCAGTAGTGTCTGCAGGAACACAGGGACACCACTAGGGTGCGCTCTATCTGCCTTGCTTTGTGCACTGGACACCAGTGATATGAGCTCTGCCAGTGAGGCCTGTCACATGACTGATTAAGCAGATGACACTCCTGTGACAGCGCTCATCTCTCAGGGAGAAGAAGCCCCTACAGACTGCAGGGACACACGTTGGCCACAAGGGGGAGAAAAACCTTTTACTTTGTCAGACACAAAAACTGTTTCACTACCCTGATAATTGCAAGGAGAATGCTGATATGGTATTAAAAAGCACGTGCAGATATCAGAAGTTCCATGCCATTGCAAAAAAGGACATTGTCAAAATGTAATCAGGATCAAAAAAATAAGAGTTGTAAAACTTAATTTTACTTATTTAGACTGGGATGATGTGCATTCTTATTGGAGTTTGGAAATAGCAGTTTTCACATTCTGTTGTAAAACGGCAGTTTTGCAGATACGTTGGGTCTCCTGGGATGATATTTTCCCTCTCCAGAGAATTGCTGCACTTCCTTCCCTGATCTTTGCACCTGTGTTTACACTTTAATTCCCTCTGGATAAAAGTATCTGGTAAATGGTAGACACCTTAATGACATGTAACAGGGTAAAGACTGGAAAAGTGAAAATGATTTCCACAGAAGAGGCATCTTCTGCACTCAGCCGTGATCCCCTGCAGATGGGGAAGGATGGTTCCTCTAAAGAAGTGTCGAAGTGAATCTTGGTTAAAGAGTAATATCCCAACACATATAATTGCTGTACCTGGTTACGTTTGTTTTTGAAAAGACAGATTGGGGAGGGGGGGGGGGGGGGGGGTGAGCAAACAAGACTTACTAAAGTCAGTAAAACCCTTATTGATTTGATCTTCACAAATAGAACTGAGCGAGTGACAAAGACGTACAATTTAATTACAGGTCTGTCCGACCATAACATGATTTTAATCGTTAGAAAATTATCCAGAGTTCACAGGCATCCCGAAGAATAAAATAACAATTCGAAAATGAATTACAGAATATTAATTGGGATAACATTAAACAAATTCAAGATTTAAATACCTGTTTTAAGTACTACAATGACGAAAACACTTTTTAGATGTGATTCAGAAATACACTCATTGAAGCACCCACAGCGTAGTAGGGCTTTACTGTGGCAGAATAAGGATATTCGCCACCTGATGAAAAAACATGTTACTTTATGCAGTTGATCACAGAATCAGAGGGGAAAAGCTTGGCACTTTGGAAGCACTTAAATATTTTAGCCAATTGAGTGCCTAACCCACAAAAATCAACAGTGGAATTGATTATAGAAATTAGTTAGTAATGAAAGTATTGAAATTGCAAACAAATTTAATACATTTTTTACTCAATCAGCTGAGGAAATGGCAGCAAGTTTCCAACCAGTACAGGTAAAAGATACACTGAGAGACAAATCAACGTCCTTTTATATTAAAGAAGTAGATCAAAGAGAGACTGGTAAGGTTATCACGCAGTGAAGGCAATCTATGGCCAAGGGTAATTTTGTTATTTTGTTTATTTTTTAAAAACACAGTTCTCTTCTCTTAACGCCAGTAACACATGTGGTCAATTTATCAATCAGAACTAATGAGTTTCCTCAGCACTGGAAATCGGTAATTATCACCCCAATTCCAAGTCTGGAGCACTTGACCAGGTCTCTAACTATAGACCAATTTCAATTTTATCTGCACTCTCAAAGGTTCTTGAAAAAACAGTTGCTGAACAACTACTCACCTTCTGCACCCCAAACAATTTGAATTCAGACCAAGGTACTCAACAGAGTTAGCAAACTGTTACCTCACTGAAACTATAAAACAGTCATTAGATGAAGGCAGTGTAGTGGGAGCAGTATTTTTGGACTGTGAACCATGAAATTCTTTCGAATAAACTGCAACGATTCAATTTTTCAAACAATGCAATAACCTGCTTTAGATCTTATCTTGAATACAGAGAGCAATGTGTTAGAATAAATTCTACCCAGTCATCTGTCCAAACTTGCCAAATGGGAATTCCATAAGGTTCAATTTTAGGCCCTTTACTTTTTAGTTTATATGTAAATGACTTACCTGGTAGCTGTAAAAGAGTTAGATGCCAAATGTATGCGGACGACACAATTATATATGTGCATTCAAAAAAACCCTCATATGGCAGCAGAGATGCTCACAAAATAAATGTCTGGTGTGTCACAGTGGCTCTGAAATAATCATCTGACTCTGAACTGTAATAAGACGGTCTCAATGTGCTTTTTAATAAAAAATACATTTCAATGAAAATTTAAGAATAAAGATTGACGAGCAAGAGATAGATGAGGTACATGAAATGACATTTTTAGGTGTTAATTTAGACTCTCAGCTTAAGTTCGATAAACATCTAAAGAGGTTGTGCAAAACTGTCAAAACAAATTTCAATTGCTTCCGCTTAATTAGACATTACATACCTATTAAGGCAGCACAGCAGTTTATGCATGCCATTATATTTTCTCATTTATCATACTGTATAACCGTTTGGGGCCAGGCCAACCAAACAACAACTACACCAATCAGGTCGTTATATAAACAGGCACCATTGCCTAATTTTACTGAAACATAACATGCTAAGTTTTGACAGTTTTGTAAACGTACCATTTATTAAACTTATTTTTAAGTGTGAACAACCTTGCCCCAGAAATAAAACAAACAAAATAGTGGAATCAGAGGTGCAACAACTGGAAATCACAGAGCAGCAAAACGCAGAACAACATTTGGTCAGTCTTCTTTCTCAGTAAGAAGTACACAACTGTGGAACACATTACCATCTGAAATTAAAACATTGAAAGAGCTCAAGATTTTTAAACACACATGCTGAAACTGAAGCAAGTCTGTGAACACTGATTTTATGTATTATTAAGATTTTGATTTTTGTCTTTGCCCTTATTTTAGTGTTTGTCCTTATTTTAGTCTTTTATCTGTACCACTTTTTAATATTTAGGTATTATTTGAAGTTCACTGCTTCTGTATTTCCTGTTTTAACTTTAAAAAATTTGGCCCGGGACAGGGGTTGCAAATTAGTCATGGCTAGAAACCTGTATGCATGGCATCTTGAAATGTTTCTGTATTTGTCCTGTAGGTATTCATGTTTATTCTTGTTAATTATTCATAGCTCATCGGTTAGTGTTTTCCATTACAGTTCTCATTTGTCTTCCCCTGTTATGTCTGCGTCTGAATGTTCACCAGCCGAGTCACTCCCCTGTCTGCGTGTCCCACTATTCGGGTTTACGGTATTTTCGGGTTTTCAAGAAATTCCTTCTCAACTCGCGATTCTTACTTCCGGCTTTTTCTTGGTAGTTAAATGTTGTAAAGCACGATTCTTACTAACTACTACTAATCTAGGTTTTGTACAGAACTAATCCGTTTGATATACTTACTGTCTGTCTAACTAACTAACTAACAATCACTTTTATTGGGTAGTTTAGAAATATTACATTACATTACATTATTGGCATTTGGCAGACGCTCTTATCCAGGGCGACGTACAGCAAAGTGCATACCCATAACCAGGGATAAGTGCGCTGAAAGACCCTAGAGGGAAGTACAATTTCAATTGCTACCCATACAACAAAGATAAGGACCAGTGCCTATATTTATTTATTTATTATTTTTAAATCAACAAATAAACAAACAACAAAGCAAAAGTGACCAAACTTAACTATCCACATACTGCTTACCTAGCCAACTAAAAATATCAAAACACAAAGTAAATCACAAAGACAACAATTAAGGTTCACAGGGAGGTAGGGAGGGATTGGGAGAGGTGCTGCTTGAAGAGGTGCGTCTTCAGTTTGCGCTTGAAGGTGGGGAGAGATTCTACAGTTCTGACCTGAACGGGGAGTTCGTTCCACCACCGTGGAGCCAGAACAGACAGTAGTCGTGAGCGTGAGGTGGAGGTTCGGAGAGGGGGAGACTAACTCACTAACGCAATCTCTGAGTATTTCTGCACTGTTCTGTAACTCCGCCTCCCTATGCTATCCCTGATTACTTGTTTAGTTTCAGCGAAGTGTTTGCACCTGTCTCTAACTATCACTACGTCTTCAAGCTATGCAAATGTCTACTCCCTAACCTGGAGCTGTATGTTTTACATGTTGGTTACGTGCATCCAGTCTGCGTTTTCGTCTCCCTCCTGTTATGATGTTATTACCCTATTATGTTTCCCCACCTGTTGTCTATTTGTTTAGCCCACCTTTTCCCCAGCCCCGCCTAGATTGTCACCTTCCTTCATGTATTTGAACCTCAGTCTCTGTATTGTTCCTTGTCAGAACGTTGATCAGTCAAACTTCGTAAGCCTAATTCTTGATAGGCACCCCTTTGCCTTTTGATTTCCGAGCCTGCCTTGCCTTTTTGTTTCGTTTGCCTTTCTGCTTTTCTGGTTTTTTGACATTCTGCTTTGTTTTCGGACTTCGATTTTGGCCTTCGCCCTTCTGTACTTTAGCCTTTTGATTTTCCGGATTTTTGACCCCCCCTCACCAGTTTTCGACTATTCTTTTGCCTTTCGTTTTTGTCATTGTATTGGATCTCCTGGCTACGACTTTGGACAAATAAACAACGATTTTGGATTATCCTGTGGTCTGCGTTTGGGTTCTCAGAGCCGAACATAACACATCTACTTTGCATTTTTTATATATAAAGCAAAAAGGGTTTTTAATGTTTCACATTTGTGATGGTTTTGTTTTCAGTCAAATGTTGTTTTCACCATGAGGAAACAGTTCATATCTGTAGTTGTGCTTCATGAAATGCCTGCCTGTTAAACAATCACTATTTATCAGGATATCTTTTTTTTATTTCTTGTTAAATTTCCATATTTATTTTTTAAATTTTAGTTGACAACATGCTTTAAAAAAAACCATGCCACATATTCAAACCAATGTGAGCTTTAAGTAATATTTCATATATTATTATTATATATTTGTATAAGAAGAGGTTGAGGATATTAACTTTTCAGAGTCTGTTATTTTAAAAGATCTTCATAAGAAGTCTGACTCTGGATCAATGTTGCTTTAGCCCTGCTTAGAAAGTAAAGGTTTCCACAGGCGTTACCACTAGTACTTGTTAGTGTTTGTATACTTTTTTTTTTTGTCATTTTTTTTAATATATATTTTTTAAAATAATTTATTAAAGTGCTCTCATGAGGAACTCAAATGCACTGCTGTGAAGAGAGTATGTCAAATAAATACAGAAACATTTTCTAAATAATTTGTAATAACATTTGTTTGATGAAAACTCAATGAATCATGCAGAGAAATGTTCCTCCAGTAATCTGTGGTGTTTAGAGGCTGCCTGTAACCCTGCTCTTACTGGAGAGCCCTTTGACCAGCAGACCCCTCTGACCCCTTGGCCCTGGCCCCCAGTCTCTGACCCTGACTGGGTGTGGAGAAGCAGGAGAGGAGGATGAAGCTGGTACTCACTGGTTGTGGAGAGCAGGAGGAGGGAGGAGAAAGAGAGGAACAGCAGACATCTCTCCATCTTCAGCGCAGACAAACGCACCCTTCCACAGAGCAGAGTGGATTCTCACACCTCTGAGCTCTAAAATAAACTGAGCCCTCCCCTAAAGGACGCTTGCTGTGGTCCCTCATTTCCCTTTTTTGCTCTTATTTAGGGACCCTAGATTTTTTTCTTTCACAATCATGTCAAGTTCTTAATTGTTTGGGTCAAGTATTTGAAAGCAAACACGTCAAGGTTAACTTGCATGCTGCTTATAGTGGAAATTGTTTGATTGCTTTCATGCAAGAGGGGCAGAGTAGTGCTGTTCAACCACAGGTAAATCATACTGGTAGATGGACAGGAATATTGGTAGGAAACTCCACGTTCCCGATTATTGTTTCAACCTCCTTGAGACCTGACATGGTTTTGTCCTCAGAAAGGGATCAGATAGTTTACTTCATTGGGTTACCAGTGCCATGAGAGGATGCTTTTGACATAGCATTAGAGAGGAAGAAGTCAAAATGTCGTACAATGCAGTAAATGGTGTATCTTCGTGCAGATCTGATTTTTATTTGATGTGAAACTAGAAGATCAGAGCTACACAATTAGGTATCACTTTGGTCAATCCATTTAGGAGATATAGCTTCTTAAAGTATGTGTGTGTCTAACAGAAGTGGTTTTGTGAAATTAAATGTGTTTTTTGAGCTTAGAGTTTATCACATAGAAGTGACCTAGTTGTAACCCATGTGTCATTTGGTGTTGCAGTGAAAATGTCTTAAATACAATTTATGTAGCCAACAGAGGTTTTACATTATGTGGGGCGGCTTGTAGCATTGTGGTTAAGGTAAATGACTGCGACACGCAAGGTCGGTGGTTCTAATCCTGGTGTAGCCACAATAAGATAATAAGCCCTTGAGCAAGGCCCTTAACCCTGCATTGCTGCAGGGGAGGATTGTCTCCTGCTTAGTCTAATCAACTGTACGTCACCTGCTTACTTCCCTCCACTGGCTGCCTGTCATGGCTCACATCAAATTCAAAACATTGGTGCTAGCCTTCCAAGCAGTCAAGGGGTCAGCTTGAAAAATGTCTTAAATACAATTCAGGTAGGTAATATGTTTTAGATTATGTAATGTGAAGTGTGCATATTATTTAGGCTACTTCAGAAACTGTAATAAAGAGTTAATTTGATTAATCAGTGACTATGAATGGGAAAACATGCTCTAAATTTTATAGGTGCTTAATTATGATTTTACCAATATGGTATTTTATTAAGACCTGAGTGATTCAATTTGTGTCCTAAACTAATATGAAGAATATGAAAGATGAAATCTCATCTTGGAATGGCATTTGCTTTTGTAGAGGGGGATCAGTCAGCCTCCACACCAGTGCCAGTCAGGCCCCAGTCAGCCCACAGACAGGCCCACAGATAGCACCAATGCCAGCCTCACAGACAGGCCCACAGAGACCCAATGCCAGCCTCACAGACAGGCCCACAGAGACCCAACGCCAGCCTCACAGACAGGCCCACAGAGACCCAATGCCAGCCTCACAGACAGGCTCACAGATATCACCAACGCCAGCCTCACAGACAGGCCCACAGATAGCACCAACGCCAGCCTCACAGACAGGCCCACAGAGACCCAACGCCAGCCTCACAGACAGGCCCACAGAGACCCAATGCCAGCCTCACCGACAGGCCCACAGATAGCACCAACGCCAGCCTCACAGACAGGCCCACAGATAGCACCAATGCCAGCCTCACAGAGAGCCTCCATGCAGTGCAGAGATAGAGGAGGAAGAAGCCCAAGCCTTAATAAACAAATCAGTTCCCAGTCTCGGAGAGGAGCTTTGTAGAGCATTGGTGTCTCTTGACAGGGACTGGGAAGAGTCCAAGGGCGTAGGTTTGATTTTCACATTGGTAGGGACACAAATGGGAGAGATTCGGAGGGGATGTAACCCCCACTGGAAGTTGAGGCATTTTGCATAGACTTCTGACCACCATTTCATGTCATCTAGAGCTTTCATTCATGAAAGCAGCACATTAATGAATCCTTTACTGAAATCTGCCAGCTGAATGGGACTTTGAAGAGCACATTTTTGTTTTAAGGCAGGTACTGTTGCCTATTCAAACCAATGGTCTGTAAACATGTATTTACATTGAAAATAATAATAATAAAATTGTTATTATTGTAAGACTAATAAAATGTTGAAGATTGGTGGGATTAATTATTGTCACAAGTACAAAATCCAACAACACATTTTTATTAAAAATACAGTGGTGTGATGTGCCAGTTTATCCTCCTTTGCTTGTGGCTGGTGTCTGCACACACACCTTTGTCAGTCTCTCTCAAAGATGCTCCAAATAAAACAATTTGCTACTCATCAATATACGAATAATAATAGTTTAATTCAACAAACATAGGCTTACTGTTACCCATACCATTAAGCCAGCTCCCACAATATTTAATACTCAGAAACCATTTCAAAAAATGCTGCTATCCATTCTGCACCTAGTTATGCAGAAGTCTCTAGTTTTTCAATAGCAGTATGTACTGGATACAACTCGTTTGCAAGTTTTTCTGCAGGTCACTGTGAGCACTGTGGTTTCTGCCCTCTTGGTGGGGAGGAAATGTTTTTTTCAGAAGAAACGAAATATGTGGTTGATCTTCAGCACATGCACAGTGTGGCTAGTTTTTTGGAAATGACAGTTTTGTTTCAAATCCAATGAGCCTAATCTAACATGAAGTATCGTTTGTGCGGCAGTCTGCAACTGGTAATGAACTTTTCCAAAAAGAAAAAAGTATTGGCCTACAGCCTACATTTATTTTAATTAATTATACATTAAGTTTGTGCTCAATTTTAAAAACCTTAGACACAACACTAAAAACGAGAAGTACTTGTAAACACAGCCTGTTCGCCTGTTCAAAACATGCATTGTGCATATCTTTGAAGAAATGTTGCACTTCCAAAATCACTAATTCAAGTAACTAATTTATCGTGAAATATTATATAAACATTTGTTTAGATCACCGGTGTTTTTACAATACTTTAATATTGCAGTTAGAAGTACTTGATACATGTCTCAATATGGTTTCAATTTTTGTGGTTCTAAATAAAGGGAATAGTGGAAACAGTAGAAGAGAGTGGAATCATTTAATAAAATCAGAATACTGTAAAATATATATTTAATTAGAATACTGTTTTTTTAAATCATTTTTTGGGAGCACAAGAGCACTGTATGTGGACCAAACTGAATGATTTTTTCATTGCTTTTACAAAAAATAAGGCTGAACCGCACTGCTTCTGCCCGAAGAAGCCCCCTGAGGGCCCAAGCGCCCCTGAGACCCTGTAGGGCATTGTACATAAGTGTGCCTCTCTGCAGACCCCCAAAAGGAAACAGACTGTGTAGACCATGTTGACACAGGGTCAGCAAGGCTTGATGAAAAGACAGTGCTCATCAATACAGGACTATTGCTCCCATCATTGTGCTGCCTCTGCGCAACGCTGCCACCTCAGTGGAATGCTCCCAGAACTGATGAGTTGAAATAGCACTGTATAAACCATGGGTTTTCCACATACAGTGTTTGGTGTCTTTAGATAGCTAATGATGTGGGAAATAGTTTTGTGTCATTGGCGGTGTAGTGCCCTGGTTGCTGAATAAAGATCTGATAGGAATAAACCACAGGTGATGCAAGTTACCTGTGAGTCAGCATCCTGCTGTGATACAAAGGTTAACCAGGTTTGTTGGACATACAGAGATAACATCAGCAGTGTCTCATTATCTGTAAATCACCAGTGTATTTAAACCTGTCATTTTTAGTTTCTTGTTGCTCGTTCGTCTTTCTGTATTCTGTTCCCGAATCCGCCCCTTTCTCACCCTCTACTCGACCCAGCTCCTGGTCCAAGCGATGGTTTTGTCCCGCCTGGACGACTGCAATTCCCTCTTGGCTGGCCTCCCAGCATCCACCATCAGACCCCTCTAACTTATCCAGAATGCAGCAGCTCGTCTGGTCTTCAACCTTCCCAAATACTCACATCACCCCCCTGCTTACTTCCCTCCACTGGCTGCCTGTCATGGCTCGCATCAAATTCAAAACATTGCTGCTGGCCTTCCAAGCAGTTAAGGGGTCTTCCCCAGCTTGCCTACAAAAAATCATCAAACCCTACACCCCTGCCAGACCTAATGTAATTTTCCCCACCCCAGTTCTAGCTCCCTGTACCTGTGCCTGTTATCTGTTCTGTTCTGTTCTGTTCTGTTCTGTCCTGCTCCTCTCCGCTCTGTTCAGTTCTGTTTTTGGATCTTTTGGTTTTGAACTCCACCTGGCTTTTTTGAGTCTCCTTTTGATTCTTGGATTTGTGCTTCTGTTTTTCTGTCTCCTCGACTTATGAACTCTGCCTGCCCCACATTGACCTGTCTGCCTGGATCTCGACCTGTGCCTGTTTTCTGGATTGTGTTCTGGATCTGTTACCTGTATGTGGACAGGATGACTGTACTCTGTGTAACAGCACTCACCTGTTACCTGTATGTGGACAGGGTGACTGTACTCTGTGTACCAGCACTCACCTGTTACCTGTATGTGGACAGGGTGACTGTACTCTGTGTAACAGCACTCACCTGTAACCTGTATGTGGACAGGGTGACTGTACTCTGTGTACCAGACTGGGTTGCTCCTCCCTGCTCTGCAGCTGTACTCCCCGGTGTGTGCAAGAGCTGCAGCACTGAGGGTGTACGAGCCTTCAGCTGTACTGGCAATGAGGGCAGTGCCACTTGATCCATCTCCTTTGTACCAGTAATATTCCCAGCCAGCAGAGGGCACTGTGACCTCACAAGAGAGACTGACAGCTTGTCCTCTATATATCCGCCCATGTGGAGAGACCGTCAAGACAGCCTGGGGTGTCTCTGTAAGACAGAGAACAGACTGAGCTTCTCCCTCATAATAATGTTCTCATCAAACATACAGTGCAAACGGGCTTTAACCTGGTATTCAGCTGAGCGCATTTCACTCATCCATGTCCTGGGAAACCATGTGACCGCCTCAGAGTAGCTGTGGGCGGGGTCAACGCTCTAACTGCTAGATCAGGGGTGTCCAATCAAATGGCAAATGGTCTGCATTTATTTAGTGCCTTTATCCAAAGCGCTGTATAATTGATGGTTCTCATTCATCCATTCACACACACACACACACACCAACAGCAAATGGCTACCATGCAAGGCACCAGCCAGCTAATCAGAAGCATCTGGGGGTTAGGTGTCTTGCTCAGGGACACTTCGACACACCCAGGGGATCACCCAGCAACCCCCCGACTGCCAGACGACTGCTCTTACCTCCTGAGCCAATGTCGCCAGCGATCTTATCCAAAAAGGACCGGTGTGAGCGTGAGTTCTTGTTTTTGCCCAGCACTACGATACCCCGATTCTGACGGGCTAAAACAAAAACCTGAACCCACCTTGGCCCTTTACAGATAAGATTAGACACCCCTGTGCTATTGTAATGCAGATATGACTGCAGTGGAGCTGGTTAGGGTTACGGCTAAGAGCTAAAGCATTATGATTTCCCATTCTATCAGAACAGAGAGGACCTGCATTCTGTTGATTTAAACAGTAACATGGTGGTTGAATGTAACACTTGCCAGTTAAACAATAAAACAAATGTACATCAATTAGCTATGATTGACAGACCGTGTCCCCACTTTCCACACATTGTGGTTTGTTACCATAGCTACCTCCATGATAGACGCTCGCACTGTGAGTTTTCACAAGCTAGCTAACTTACTATTTCAACTATGATCGATAGCTAAGGTAAGGATGCTGGCTTATGCAATAATAATTTTTGCTTGCTAGCTAGCCAAGTTAAGATAAAAACACCCATACATTTAAGTTAACGTCCTTATGAAACCAAATTATCTAGCTAGCTAACGTCCTCATGTGATGCACTGCAAGGAGAACATTCTCAACCGGTTGAAAACAGGACAATACATTTAAACCGCTTACCTATCCAAAACTAAAGAAAGGATATATGTAATACTTTCATGATCGTGTTTCTTCGATGCCCTCTTGTGCAAATTTCATATAAAAAGCAAGAAAGCGAGACCAACCACCATGCGTTTTTTATTGTTAATAATGAAACTCGAGATTCAGTAATCAGTGGCCTATCGATGGCAACCTGCAACCGATGTGGCGCGTCTGTCAGGTTCCCCATTGTAGCTATTTTTAGCATAAAACAAATAATATATAATCTGACGTGACAAACGTACAAAAACAAAAAACAGGGGTTTCCAATGGCAGTGCAGATCACAACGCTGCAACTTTTTTGGGGCGTTTTTATTGCTTTTTCTGTTTTTGCTCTTTGTTGTTGTAGTACTATGACTCTTTTACTACTGATTTCAATGGGAGCAGCTGAAATGTGCCGCAGAAAGGGGGCGTGGCATTCCTATGACGCTTCAGTGACGCATAACCGCTCTGATCTACGAGACGACACGCGAGTTCGACGTGCCATTTTTCAGAGATGTTGTCTCTGTTCTGTATGTCACCGCATATTGGAATCGGTTTGTAAATTCCATGTATTGGAAGAAAGTCTGGATGCTTCCCCATAAATACCTCATTGTGGATAAGGTTAAGGAGGTGTCCTTCAAAATGATTCATAAATACTACCCGGCCATATATACTACCCTTCCATATGCAAAACAATTAAAAGAGACATAAACACAAACTGCTCTTTTTGTGATGAATATCCAGAAACAGTTTTATGCCTATTTTGGCATTGTTCTCACACCAAGAAATTGTGGCAAGACCTTTGCAGATTTTTCATTGATAATATCTTTAAATAATTTAATTTATTTTGGGAAAAATAAATTTGATATTGATGCTGGCAAAATGTTTCATTCATAAATGTAAATTTAGTAATAAAAAACCTTACTTTGTTGTTTTCATGAAAGATGTCGAACGATATGTGTAACTACTTTCTAATTCAACAAACGAAAAGGCTATCAAAGCACTTAATGTTATATCTTATATTTTTCGAGTGTGATATACCCCTGGCTCTTTTGGTTTTGTTCTGTTTGTACACTATTCCCTGTATACTGAATTCTTACTGTATTCCTTTGTTTATTAATAAAATAAATATATATACTCTATGGTGCTGATTACGGTGGCAGTGATGATGAAGATGTTAAACCTGTCCATTACAAAGAGGATGATGGAAGACAGGGTGGTTTGATTATCTCAGAAACTGCTGAACTTCTGCTGAACGATTTTCACACACACTTGTCTCTAGATTTCGCAAAGAATGGTGCAAAAAACAAAAATAAGTCAAATTAGCAGCAGTTCTGTGGGCATAAATGCCTTGTTAATGAGAGAGGTCAGAGGAGAAGGGCCAGACTGGTCAAAGCTGACAGGAAGGTGACAGTAACGCAAATAACCACACATTACAACAGTGCTTTGCAGAAGAGCATCTCTGAACACACAACGCGTCTAAGCTCTAAGTGGATAGGCGACAGGAGCAGGAGACTCCAGTCTAAAAGATGAGTCTAATGTATACCTAATAAAGTGCTCACACTCAGTGAGCACTTCATAAGGTTTTTATTAGACTTTTCTTTGGACTTCTACTGCTGTAGCCTATCCTATGATTTGTTGTGTGTTCAGTGATGCTCTTCTGCATACCACTGTTGTAATGTGTGGGTTTTTTAAAGAACATTGGTAAGAGCTGAATAACACTGAGTCCTACCTGAGCAGATCACTCCAGCATCCTCTCCATGATTACAGTTATGTACACCCCATCCTGGTGACACACACTGCGTCAGTGAGGATTCTGATCCATTGCAGGACACATCATCCATCCATATTCTCCCAGACCCTGGTCCAAAGTGAGCCTCTCCTAGTGCATCTACAGCATCTCCACAGCCCAGCTGTCTGCACACCACCCCAGCATCACTCATGTCCCAGTCATCATCACACACTGTTCCCCACTCTCCCTGATGGTAAACCTCCACTCTCCCAGCACAGGGGCTACTACCATTCACCAGCCTCACATCCTCCCTGCCTGAGAGAGAGAGAGAGAGAGAGAGAGAGTGAGGGAGAGAGAGAGAAAAATACTCAAATTAACTTGACGAATGAACAGATTTAAGACAACTTCTTTTTCTTTCTTTTTTTTTTTTTTGCAGACGCTTTTAATCCAAAGCGATTTACAAGTGCATAGGTTAAAAATTAGTGGCCCCTATGCGGAGATTCTAGATCAGCCAATAAATACCATAAGTCAGAGCATCACATCCAGAAACTAGCAACTCATGAAAGGATTCCTTTGACTTAAACTAAAAGGTATTTGCTGCTATGCCTGCAAAGGCTTCAAGATTGCAGAATGCCTTTAATTCCATGTGGCTTCAAAGGATCACCCCAGCAGTGTCTGTAGTAACACAGGGGCACCACTAGGGTGCGCTCTAACTCCCTCGCTTTGTGCACTGGACACCAGTGAGGCCTGTCACATGACTGATTAAGCAGATGACACTCCTGTGACAGCGCTCATCTCTCAGGGAGAAGAAGCCCCTACAGACTGCAGGGACACACGTTGGCCACAAGGGGGAGAAAACCTTTTTACTTTGTCAGACACAAAAACTGTTTCACTGGCCTGATAATTGGAAGGAGAATGCTGATATGGTATTAAAAAGCACGTGCAGATATCAGAAGTTCCATGCCATTGCAAAAAAGGACATTGTCAAAATGTAATCAGGATCAAAAAAATAAGAGTTGTAAAACTTAATTTTACTTATTTAGACTGGGATGATGTGCATTCTTATTGGAGTTTGGAAATAGCAGTTTTCACATTCTGTTGTAAAACGGCAGTTTTGCAGATACGTTGGGTCTCCTGGGATGATATTTTCCCTCTCCAGAGAATTGCTGCACTTCCTTCCCTGATCTTTGCACCTGTGTTTACACTTTAATTCCCTCTGGATAAAAGTATCTGGTAAATGGTAGACACCTTAATGACATGTAACAGGGTAAAGACTGGAAAAGTGAAAATGATTTCCACAGAAGAGGCATCTTCTGCACTCAGCCGTGATCCCCTGCAGATGGGGAAGGATGGTTCCTCTAAAGAAGTGTCGAAGTGAATCTTGGTTAAAGAGTAATATCCTAACACATATAATTGCTGTACCTGGTTACGTTTGTTTTTGAAAAGACAGATTGGGGGGGGGGGGGGGGTGAGCAAACAAGACTTACTAAAGTCAGTAAAACCCTTATTGATTTGATTTTCACGAATAGAACTGAGTGAGTGACAGAGACGTACAATTTAATTACAGGTCTGTCCGACCATAACATGATTTTAATCGTTAGAAAATTATCCAGAGTTCACAGGCATCCCGAAGAATAAAATAACACAATTTGAAAATGAATTACTGAATATTAATTGGGATAACATTAAACAAATTCAAGATTTAAATACCTGTTTTAAGTACTACAATGACGAAAACACTTTATAGATGTGATTCAGAAATACACTCATTGAAGCACCCACAGCGTAGTAGGGCTTTACTGTGGCAGAATAAGGATATTCGCCACCTGATGAAAAAACATGTTACTTCATGCAGTTGATCACAGAATCAGAGGGGAAAAGCTTGGCACTTTGGAAGCACTTAAATATTTTAGCCAATTGAGTGCTTAACCCACAAAAATCAACAGTGGAATTGATTATAGAAATGAGTTAGTAATGATAGTATTGAAATTGCAAACGAATTTAATAAATGTTTTACTCAATCAGCTGAGGAAATGGCAGCAAGTTTCCAACCAGTACAGGTAAAAGATACACTGAGAGACAAATCAACGTCCTTTTCTATTAAAGAAGTAGATCAAAGAGAGACTAGTAAGGTTATCACGCAGTGAAGGCAATCTAAGGCCAAGGATAATTTTGTTATTTTGTTTATTTTTAAAAAACACAGTTCTCTTCTCTTAACGGCAGTAACACATGTGGTCAATTTATCAATCAGAACTAATGAGTTTCCTCAGCACTGGAAATCGGTAATTATCACCCCTATTCCAAGTCTGGAGCACTTGACCAGGTCTCTGACTACAGACCAATTTCAATTTTATCTGCACTCTCAAAGGTTCTTGAAAAAACAGTTGCTAAACAACTACTCACCTTCTGCACCCCAAACAATTTGAATTCAGACCAAGGTACTCAACAGAGTTAGCAAACTGTTACCTCACTGAAACTATAAAACAGTCATTAGATGAAGGCAGTGTAGTGGGAGCAGTATTTTTGGACTGTGAACCATGAAATTCTTTCGAATAAACTGCAACGATTCAATTTTTCAAACGATGCAATAACCTGCTTTAGATCTTATCTTGAATGCAGAGAGCTATGTGTTCGAATAAATTCTACCCAGTCATCTGTCCAAACTTGCCAAATGGGAATTCCATAAGGTTCAATTTTAGGCCCTTTACTTTTTAGTTTATATTTAAATGACTTACCTGACAGCTGTAAAAGAGTTAGATGCCAAATGTATGCGGACGACACAATTATATATGTGCATGCAAAAAAACCCTCATATGGCAGCAGAGATGCTCACAAAATAAATGTCTGGTGTGTCACAGTGGCTCTGAAATAATCATCTGACTCTGAACTGTAATAAGACGGTCTCAATGTGCTTTTTAATTTAAAAAAAATTGAAATGAGCAAGAGATAGATGAGGTACATGAAATTACATTTTTAGGTGTTAATTTAGACTCAAACCTTAAGTTTGATAAACATGTAAAGAGGTTGTGCAAAACTGTCAAAACAAATTTCAATTGCTTCCGCTTAATTAGACATTACATACCTATTAAGGCAGCACAGCAGTTTATGCATGCCATTATATTTTCTCATTTATCATACTGTATAACCGTTTGGGGCCAGGCCAACCAAACAACAACTACACCCATCAGGTCGTTATATAAACAGGCACCATTGCCTAATTTTACTGAAACATAACATGCTAAGTTTTGACAGTTTTGTAAACGTACCATTTATTAAACTTATTTTTAAGTGTGAACAACCTTGCCCCAGAAATAAAACAAACAAAACAGTGGAATCAGAGGTGCAACAACTGGAAATCACAGAGCAGCAAAACGCAGAACATTTGGTCAGTCTTCTTTCTCAGTAAGAAGTATACAACTGTGGAACACATTACCATCTGAAATTAAAACATTGAAAGAGCTCAAGATTTTTAAACACACATGCTGAAACTGAAGCAAGTCTGTGAACACTGATTTTATGTATTATTAACATTTTGATTTTTGTCTTTGCCCTTATTTTAGTGTTTGTCCTTATTTTAGTCTTTTATCTGTACCACTTTTTAATATTTAGGTATTATTTGAAGTTCACTGCTTCTGTATTTCCTGTTTTAACTTTAAAAAATTTGGCCCGGGACAGGGGTTGCAAATTAGTCATGGCTAGAAACCTGTATGCATGGCATCTTGAAATGTTTCTGTATTTGTCCTGTAGGTATTCATGTTTATTCTTGTTAATTATTCATAGCTCATCGGTTAGTGTTTTCCATTACAGTTCTCATTTGTCTTCCCCTGTTATGTCTGCGTCTGAATGTTTACCAGCCTGGTCACTCCCCTGTCTGCGTGTCCCACTATTCGGGTTTACGGTATTTTCGGGTTTTCAAGAAATTCCTTCCCAACTCGCGATTCTTACTTCCGGCTTTTTCTTGGTAGTTAAATGTTGTAAAGCACGATTCTTACTAACTACTACTTATCTAGGTTTTGTACAGAACTAATCCGTTTGATATACTTACTGTCTGTCTAACTAACTAACTAACTAACAATCACTTTTATTGGGTAGTTTAGAAATATTACATTACATTACATTATTGGCATTTGGCAGACGCTCTTATCCAGAGCGACGTACAGCAAAGTGCATCCCCATAACCAGGGATAAGTGCGCTGAAAGACCCTAGAGGGAAGTACAATCTCAATTGCTACCCGTACAACAAAGATAAGGACCAGTGCCTATATTTATTCATTTATTATTTTTAAATCAACAAATAAACAAACAACAAAGCAAAAGTGACCAAACTTAACTATCCACATACTGCTTACCTAGCCAACTAAAAATATCAAAACACAAAGTAAATCACAAAGACAACAATTAAGGTTCACAGGGAGGTAGGGAGGGATGGGGAGAGGTGCTGCTTGAAGAGGTGCGTCTTCAGTTTGCGCTTGAAGGTGGGGAGAGATTCTACAGTTCTGACCTGAACGGGGAGTTCGTTCCACCACCGTGGAGCCAGAACAGACAGTAGTCATGAGCGTGAGGTGGAGGTTCGGAGAGGGGGAGACTAACTCACTAACGCAATCTCTTAGTATTTCTGCACTTTTCTGTAACTCCGCCTCCCTATGCTATCCCTGATTACTTGTTTAGTTTCAGCGAAGTGTTTGCACCTGTCTCTAACTATCACTACGTCTTCAAGCTATGCAAATGTCTACTCCCTAACCTGGAGCTGTATGTTTTACATGTTGGTTACGTGCATCCAGTCTGCGTTTTCGTCTCCCTCCTGTTATGATGTTATTACCCTATTACGTTTCCCCACCTGTTGTCTATTTGTTTAGCCCACCTTTTCCCCAGCCCCGCCTAGATTGTCACCTTCCTTCATGTATTTAAACCTCAGTCTCTGTATTGTTCCTTGTCAGAACGTTGATCAGTCTTAGTGCGGAAAACTTCGTAAGCCTAATTCTTGATAGGCACCCCTTTGCCTTTTGATTTCCGAGCCTGCCTTGCCCTTTTGTTTCGTTTGCCTTTCTGCTTTTCTGGTTTTTTGACATTCTGCTTTGTTTTCGGACTTCGATTTTGGCCTTCGCCCTTCTGTACTTTAGCCTTTTGATTTTCCGGATTTTTGACCCCCCCTCACCAGTTTTCGACTATTCTTTTGCCTTTCGTTTTTGTCATTGTATTGGATCTCCTGGCTACGACTTCGTACAAATAAACAACAATTTTGGATTATCCTGTGGTCTGCGTTTGGGTTCTCAGAGCCGAACATAACACATCTACTTTGCATTTTTTATATATAAAGCAAAAAGTGTTTTTAATGTTTCACATTTGTGATGGTTTTGTTTTCAGTCAAATGTTGTTTTCACCATGAGGAAACAGTTCATATCTGTAGTTGCGCTTCATGAAATGCCTGCCCGTTAATCACTATTTATCAGTATATCTTTTTTCACTTGTTAAATTTCCAGATTTATTTTTTTAATTTTAGTTGACAACATGCTTTAAAAAAAACCATGCCACATATTCAAACCAATGTGAGCTTTAAGTAATATTTCATATATTATTATTATATATTTGTATAAGAAGAGGTTGAGGATATTAACTTTTCAGAGTCTGTTATTTTAAAAGATCTTCATAAGAAGTCTGACTCTGGATCAATGTTGCTTTAGCCCTGCTTAGAAAGTAAAGGTTTCCACAGGCGTTACCACTAGTACTTGTTAGTGTTTGTATACTTTTTTTTTTTGTCATTTTTTTAAATATATATTTTTTAAAATAATTTATTAAAGTGCTCTCATGAGGAACTCAAATGCACTGCTGTGAAGAGAGTATGTCAAATAAATACAGAAACATTTTCTAAATAATTCATAATAACATGTTTGATGAAAACTCAATGAATCAGGCAGAGAAATGTCCCTCCAGTAATCTGTGGTGTTTAGAGGCTGCCTGTAACCCTGCTCTTACTGGAGAGCCCTTTGACCAGCAGACCCTCTGAACCCTTGGCCCTGGCCCCCAATCTCTGACCCTGACTGGGTGTGGAGAAGCAGGAGAGGAGGATGAAGCTGGTACTCACTGGCTGTGGAGAGCAGGAGGAGGGAGGAGAAAGAGAGGAACAGCAGACATCTCTTCATCTTCAGCGCAGACAAACGCACCCTTCCACAGAGCAGAGTGGATTCTCACACCTCTGAGCTCTAAAATAAACTGAGCCCTCCCCTAAAGGAAGCTTGCTGTGGTCCCTCATTTCCCTTTTTTGCTCTTATTTAGGGACCCTAGATTTTTTTCTTTCACAATCATGTCAAGTTCTTAATTGTTTGGGTCAAGTATTTGAAAGCAAACACGTCAAGGTTAACTTGCATGCTGCTTATAGTGGAAATTGTTTGATTGCTTTCATGCAAGAGGGGCAGAGTAGTGCTGTTCAACCACAGGTAAATCATACTGGTAGATGGACAGGAAACTACTAACAGATATTGGTAGGAAACTCCACGTTCCCGATTATTGTTTCAACCTCCTTGAGACCTGACATGGTTTTGTCCTCAGAAAGGGATCAGATAGTTTACTTCATTGGGTTACCAGTGCCATGAGAGGATGCTTTTGACATAGCATTAGAGAGGAAGAAGTCAAAATGTCGTACAATGCAGTAAATGGTGTATCTTCGTGCAGATCTGATTTTTATTTGATGTGAAACTAGAAGATCAGAGCTACACAATTAGGTATCACTTTGGTCAATCCATTTAGGAGATATAGCTTCTTAAAGTATGTGTGTGTCTAACAGAAGTGGTTTTGTGAAATGAAATGTGTTTTTTGAGCTTAGAGTTTATCACAGAGAAGTGACCTAGTTGTAACCCATGTGTCATTTGGTGTTGCAGTGAAAATGTCTTAAATACAATTTATGTAGCCAACAGAGGTTTTACATTATGTGGGGCGGCTTGCAGCATTGTGGTTAAGGTAAATGACTGCGACACGCAAGGTCGGTGGTTCTAATCCTGGTGTAGCCACAATAAGATAATAAGCCCTTGAGCAAGGCCCTTAACCCTGCATTGCTGCAGGGGAGGATTGTCTCCTGCTTAGTCTAATCAACTGTACGTCACCTGCTTACTTCCCTCCACTGGCTGCCTATCATGGCTCACATCAAATTCAAAACATTGGTGCTAGCCTTCCAAGCAGTCAAGGGGTCAGCTTGAACCGCGATGGATGGATGGATGGATAGAGGAGTTAACATAATAAACCTTCTAACGTTACCAATTTATGAAATTGAAATTCGGTTCAATTCATTAGCCGTCACAAACTGAACGGCTTGACGAAAGTAAAAGCAAAGGCGATCCATGTTGTGAAGCCACTTTGCTTTTTAGGCTATAGGCGAACAGGAGAAACCACTGAATCCACTGTTTGTCTCCGTCAGATTTGGCGTTGAACAACGTAAAGTTATTGCATCCATATCGAATGCATTTCTGTTAATTTAGCAAACCCATGTGTCATTTGGTGTTGCAGTGAAAATGTCTTAAATACAATTCAGGTAGGTAATATGTTTTAGATTATGTAATGTGAAGTGTGCATATTATTTAGGCTACTTCAGAAACTGTAATAAAGAGTTAATTTGATTCATCAGTGACTATGAATGGGAAAACATGCTCTAAAATTTATAGGTGCTTAATTATGATTTTACCAATATGGT
Source organism: Conger conger (assembly GCF_963514075.1). Classification (NCBI taxonomy): domain Eukaryota; kingdom Metazoa; phylum Chordata; class Actinopteri; order Anguilliformes; family Congridae; genus Conger; species Conger conger. The sequence continues at coordinate 86,895,121 of NC_083761.1, read as the reverse complement.
ATTTTATTATTAAGACCTGAGTGATTCAATTTGTGTCCTAAACTAATATGAATAATATGAAAGATGAAATCTCATCTTGGAATGGCATTTGCTTTTGTAGAGGGGGATCAGTCAGCCTCCACACCAGTGCCAGTCAGGCCCCAGTCAGCCTCACAGACAGGCCCACAGAGACCCAATGCCAGCCTCACAGACAGGCCCACAGACAACACCAACGCCAGCCTCACAGAGAGCCTCCATGCAGTGCAGAAATAGAGGAGGAAGAAGCCAATGCCCTAATAAACAAATCAGTTCAAATTGACACAACATCTGTTCCCAGTCTCTGAGAGGAGCTTTGTAGAGCATTGGTGTCTCTTGACAGGGACTGGGAAGAGTCCAAGGGTGTAGGTTTGATTTTCACATTGGTAGGGACACAAATGGGGGCGGTTCTGAGGGGATGTAACCCCCATTGGAAGTTGAGGCATTTTGCATAGACTTCTGACCACCATTTCATGTCATCTAGAGCTTTCATTCATGAAAGCAGCACATTAATGAATCCTTTACTGAAATCTGCCAGCTGAATGGGACTTTGAAGAGCACATTTTTGTTTTAAGGCAGGTACTGTTGCCTATTCAAACCAATGGTCTGTAAACATGTATTTACATTGAAAATAATAATAATAAAATTGTTATTATTGTAAGACTAATAAGATGTTGAAGATTGGTGGGATTAATTATTGTCACAAGTACAAAATCCAACAACACATTTTTATTAAAAATACAGTGGTGTGATGTGCCAGTTTATCCTCCTTTGCTTGTGGCTGGTGTCTGCACACACACCTTTGTCAGTCTCTCTCAAAGATGCTCCAGATAAAACAATTTGCTACTCATCAATATACGAATAATAATAGTTTAATTCAACAAACATAGGCTTACTGTTACCCATACCATTAAGCCAGCTCCCACAATATTTAATACTCAGAAACCATTTCAAAAAATGCTGCTATCCATTCTGCACCTAGTTATGCAGAAGAAGATGCCCTGGTTTTTGGGATTTATTGGTGGGATGTGAAATAGGTCAGATGTCGCCGTGCTAGTGCCAGCACAGAGGATTATAATTCCAGATACCACTGAATCTTTTTAAAGATATTAGGATGTTTTACAGAGAAGCCGGCCAGCTACACGTGAGCACTCTGCTCTTTGCCCATATATGGGTACGTATTTGCAAACATAGAAATGGCCTGTGGTTATGACAGAGTAAAACCTTAATACGGCCCTGGGCATATCTACCGTGATAATATACGTCCAGCCATCGCCCTCCCTCCCAGTCCTGTGCAGTTCAATATCAGTGGGTTCCACACTGTGGTATGGAGCTTCTTCCATATGTCAGACACCAAACAATATGTCCAGAAAAACCGGTGCAGAAGTCTCTAGTTTTTCAATAGCAGTATGTACTGGATACAACTCGTTTGCAAGTTTTTCTGCAGGTCACTGTGAGCACTGTGGTTTCTGCCCTCTTGGTGGGGAGGAAATGTTTTTTTCAGAAGACAGGAAATATGTGGTTGATCTTCAGCACATGCACAGTGTGGCTAGTTTTTTGGAAATGACAGTTTTGTTTCAAATCCAATGAGCCTAATCTAACATGAAGTATCGTTTGTGCGGCAGTCTGCAACTGGTAATGAACTTTTCCAAAAAGAAAAAAGTATTGGCCTACAGCCTACATTTATTTTAATTAATTATACATTAAGTTTGTGCTCAATTTTAAAAACCTTAGACACAACACTAAAAACGAGAAGTACTTGTAAACACAGCCTGTTCGCCTGTTCAAAACATGCATTGTGCATATCTTTGAAGAAATCTTGCACTTCCAAAATCACTGGTTCAAGTAACTAATTTATCGTGAAATATTATATAAACATTTGTTTAGATCACCGGCGTTTTTATAATACTTTAATATTGCAGTTAGAAGTACTTGATACATGTCTCAATATGGTTTCAATTTTTGTGGTTCTAAATAAAGGGAATAGTGGAAACAGTAGAAGAGAGTGGAATCATTTAATAAAATCAGAATACTGTAAGATATATATTTAATTAGAATACTGTTTTTTTAAATCATTTTTTGTGAGCACAAGAGCACTGTATGTGGACCAAACTGAATGATTTTTTCATTGCTTTTACAAAAAATAAGGCTGAACCGCACTGCTTCTGCCCGAAGAAGCCCCCTGAGGGCCCAAGCTCCCCTGAGACCCTGTAGGGCATTGTACATAAGTGTGCCTCTCTGCAGACCCCCAAAAGGAAACAGACTGTGTTGACCATGTTGACACAGGGTCAGCAAGGCTTGATGAAAAGACAGTGCTCATCAATACAGGACTATTGCTCCCATCATTGTGCTGCCTCTGCGCAACTCTGCCACCTCAGTGGAATGCTCCCAGAACTGATGAGTTGAAATAGCACTGTATAAACCATGGGTTTTCCACATACAGTGTTTGGTGTCTTTAGATAGCTAATGATGTGGGAAATAGTTTTGTGTCATTGGCGGTGTAGTGCACTGGTTGCTGAATAAAGATCTGATAGGAATAAACCACAGGTGATGCAAGTTACCTGTGAGTCAGCATCCTGCTGTGATACAAAGGTTAACCAGGTTTGTTGGACATACAGAGAAAACATCAGCAGTGTCTCATTATCTGGAAATCACCAGTGTATTTAAACCTGTCATTTTTAGTTTCTTGTTGCTCGTTCGTCTTTCTGTATTCTGTTCCCGAATCCGCCCCTTTCTCACCCTCTACTCGACCCAGCTCCTGGTCCAAGCGATGGTTTTGTCCCGCCTGGACGACTGCAATTCCCTCTTGGCTGGCCTCCCAGCATCCACCATCAGACCCCTCTAACTTATCCAGAATGCAGCAGCTCGTCTGGTCTTCAACCTTCCCAAATACTCACATCACCCCCCTGCTTACTTCCCTCCACTGGCTGCCTGTCATGGCTCGCATCAAATTCAAAACATTGCTGCTGGCCTTCCAAGCAGTTAAGGGGTCTTCCCCAGCTTGCCTACAAAAAATCATCAAACCCTACACCCCTGCCAGACCTAATGTAATTTTCCCCACCCCAGTTCTAGCTCCCTGTACCTGTGCCTGTTATCTGTTCTGTTCTGTTCTGTTCTGTTCTGTTCTGTTCTGTTCTGTTCGGTCCTGCTCCTCTCCGCTCTGTTCAGTTCTGTTTTTGGATCTTTTGGTTTTGAACTCCACCTGGCTTTTTTGAGTCTCCTTTTGATTCTTGGATTTGTGCTTCTGTTTTTCTGTCTCCTCCACTTATGAATTCTGCCTGTCCCACATTTACCTGTCTGCCTGGATCTCGACCTTGCCTGTTTTCTGGATTGTGTTCTGGATCTGCCCCCCTGTGTCATTAAACCTGCTATTTTTCTCCCTGAGTCTGCGCTTGGTTCCTCTGTCTCCCCGTACCTGACAGAACCTGACAGATATAGATATCCTGGATCAATTCATTCATTCTTAAGATCCGATTTTTGTGGACACGGAAATCTGTCAATTACATATGAGACTTCAGGGGTGGCGGCACGGATGGTGCACTGCCGCCTCACAGCAAGGAGGTCCTGGGTTTGAATCCCCATCGGCCAGGGCCTCTCTGTGTGGAGTCTGCATGTTCTCCCCGTGTCTGCGTGGGTTTCCTCCGGGTACTCCGGTTTCCTCCCACAGTCCAAAGACATGCAGGTTAGGCTGATTGGAAAGTTTAAATTGCCCGTAGGTATGAGTGTGTGAGTGAATGGTGTGTGTGCCCTGCGATGGACTGGCGACCTGTCCAGGGTGTATTCCTGCCTTTTGCCCAATGTATGCTGGGATAGGCTCCAGCCACCCTGCGACCCTGTTCAGGATAAGCGGGTTCAGATAAAGGATGGATGGATGGATGGATGGACTTCAGGGTTTGAACATCAGTTATAATGTCAGTGATATATATTCTATATATGTCGAGCATAGAATGGTGAAGTTAGGCAATTGTAAAATGGAGGAGTTAACATAATAAACCTTCTAACGTTACCAATTTCCATCCATCCATTATCTTAACCCGCTATTGTAGGGGAAGAGTAACACAGCTACATTACACTTTAAAAATAATGTAACACAGAGTTTAACATCTATCCAATTTAATACATACAGACACATGGTGACATACATATTCAATTTCAGTCAATTTACGTCAATTTACTGCATCAAGCATAAAGTTCAGTGACCTAACGTAGAACAAACATAAAGCAATCAAAGCAAACTAACTACACGAGGATCACAAGTGCAGCCCAGGTGAATCAGAAACTCTGCTCATATCGTACAGATGCTGCGCTCTAAAGACACAACATCTTCCTGTTCCCATTCCCTAAAATGACTGCACCCCCAATTTCCCCTCCTGCAAGCTGAGAAACATCACAATGATGAAAAAAGAGTCCTGAGCTCTCAGGCTTCATTCTCATTTCACATAAGTACACGGACCCAGCCTCTGTGTGTTTTATATGGCAATTTCCACATTCCCTCCAGTGTAGCATCACAACAGATGAGAGAGAACTGTGAGTGAGCAGAGCTGCAGCCTGAGCCCTGAAACACACATCATGTTTTAGAGAGTAAGTGTGCATCCCAGTGAAAGCACATCACCTGGTCTCCTGTACCATTTCACACACAGTACAATGGTGGCCAGCAGGAGAGGAGCAGCACCCAGACCACACATCACTCTGCCTGTGGAGACACAGAGATGAGGGATGCATACTGCTATACATTGCTCCTGTGCTGAACGTCACTCTGAACATAAGCATCTGCTACAGTAAGTGTACTGTAATGCATCTGCTACAGTAAGTGTACTGTAATGCATCTGCTACAGAAAGTGTACTGTAATGCATCTGCTACAGTAAGTGAATGCAGTGTACTGTAATGCATCTGCTACAGTAAGTGCACTGCAATGCATCTGCTACAGTAAGTGTATGCAGTGTACTGTAATGCATCTGCTACAGTAAGTGTACTGTAATGCATCTGCTACAGTAAGTTTATGCCGTGTACTGTAATGCATCTGCTACAGTAAGTGAATGCAGTGTACTGTAATGCATCTGGTACAGTAAGTGTAGGCAGTGTACCGTAATGCATCTGCTACAGTAAGTGTATGCAGTGTACTGTAATGCATCTGCTACAGTGTATGCAGTGCACTGTAATGCATCTGCTACAGTAAGTGAATGCAGTGTACTGTAATGCATCTGCTACAGTAAGTGAATGCAGTGTACTGTAATGCATCTGCTACAGTAAGTGAATGCCGTGTACTGTAATACAGTGTACAGTGGACACCATTTTGGCTCTACATCCAGAGTGGCCTTAGGCAGTGCTGTGGGAAGCAGACAGACTGGGTCACTGTTCCGTTTTCACACCAGTGTATTTATGACTGTGGAGAAAACAAATCACCCTCACAGAGGGATAAAGGCAGCTGGAATTCTTTTAGGAATACTATTTAGAAAAGACATTCAATAATGAATACCGGAAAAGTATGTTGGCAGTTATGGAACAAACAGGATACCAGAATGACCAGAATTTATGTGGTTTTTCAGTAATACCCACTGCATTATGGGACCTTGCAAGTTTTACACACAGAAGAATATCAGTCAGCCCTCACCTGTTACCTGTATGTGGACAGGATGACTGTACTCTGTGTAACAGCACTCACCTGTTACCTGTATGTGGACAGGGTGACTGTACTCTGTGTACCAGCACTCACCTGTTACCTGTATGTGGACAGGATGACTGTGCTCTGTGTAACAGCACTCACCTGTTACCTGTTTGTGGACAGGGTGACTGTACTCTGTGTACCAGACTGGGTTGCTCCTCCCTGCTCTGCAGCTGTACTCCCCGGTGTGTGCAAGAGCTGCAGCACTGAGGGTGTACGAGCCTTCAGCTGTACTGGCAATGAGGGCAGTGCCACTTGATCCATCTCCTTTGTACCAGTAATATTCCCAGCCAGCAGAGGGCACTGTGACCTCACAAGAGAGACTGACAGCTTGTCCTCTATATATCCGCCCATGTGGAGAGACCGTCAAGACAGCCTGGGGTGTCTCTGTAAGACAGAGAACAGACTGAGCTTCTCCCTCATAATAATGTTCTCATCAAACATACAGTGCAAACGAGCTTTAACCTGGTATTCAGCTGAGCGCATTTCACTCATCCATGTACTGGGAAACCATGTGACCGCCTCAGAGTAGGTGTGGGCGGGGTCAACGCTCTAACTGCTAGATCAGGGGTGTCCAATCAAATGGCAAATGGTCTGCATTTATTTAGTGCCTTCATCCAAAGCGCTGTATAATTGATGGTTCTCATTCATCCATTCACACACACACACACACACCAACAGCAATTGGCTACCATGCAAGGCACCAGCCAGCTAATCAGAAGCATCTGGGGGTTAGGTGTCTTGCTCAGGGACACTTCGACACACCCAGGGGATCACCCAGCAACCCCCCGACTGCCAGACGACTGCTCTTACCTCCTGAGCCAATGTCGCCCCCAATCTTATCCAAAAAGGACCGGTGTGAGCGTGAGTTCTTGTTTTTGCCCAGCACTACGATACCCCGATTATGACGGGCTAAAACAAAAACCTGAACCCACCTTGGCCCTTTACAGATAAAATTAGACACCCCTGTGCTATTGTAATGCAGATATGACTGCAGTGGAGCTGGTTAGGGTTACGGCTAAGAGCTAAAGCATTATGATTTCCCATTCTATCAGAACAGAGAGGACCTGCATTCTGTTGATTTAAACAGTAACATGGTGGTTGAATGTGACACTTGCCAGTTAAACAATAAAACAAATGTACATCAATTAGCTATGATTGACAGACCGTGTCCCCACTTTCCACACATTGTGGTTTGTTACCATAGCTACCTCCATGATAGACGCTCGCGCTGTGAGTTTTCAAACGCTAGCTAACTTACTATTTCAACTATGATCGATAGCTAAGGTAAGGATGCTGGCTTATCCAATAAAAATTTTTGCTTGCTAGCTAGCCAAGTTAAGATAAAAACACCCATACATTTAAGTTAACGTCCTTATGAAACCAAATTATCTAGCTAGCTAACGTCCTCATGTGATGCACTGCAAGGAGAACATTCTCAACCGGTTGAAAACAGGACAATACATTTAAAACGCTTACCTATCCAAAACTAAAGAAAGGATATATGTAATACTTTCATGATCGTGTTTCTTCGATGCCCTCTTGTGCAAATTTCATATAAAAAGCAAGAAAGCGAGACCAACCACCATGCGTTTTTTATTGTTAATGAAACTCAAGATTCAGTAATCAGTGGCCTATCGATGGCAACCTGCAACCGATGTGGCGCGTCTGTCAGGTTCCCCATTGTAGCTATTTTTAGCATAAAACAAATAATATATAATCTGACGTGAAAAACAAAAAACAGGGTTTTCCAATGGCAGTGCAGATCACAACGCTGCAACTTTTTTGGGGCGTTTTTATTGCTTTTTCTGTTTTTGCTCTTTGTCGTTGTAGTATTATGACTCTTTTACTACTGATTTCAGTAGACCTTTGCAGATTTTTCATTGACAATATCTTTAAATAATTTAATTTATTTTGGGAAAAATAAATTTGATATTGATGCTGGCAAAATGTTTCATTCATAAATGTAAATTTAGTAATAAAAAACCTTACTTTGTTGTTTTCATGAAAGATGTTGAACGATATGTGAAACTACTTTCTAATTCAACAAACAAAAAGGCTATCAAAGCACTTAATGTTATTTCTTATATTTTTCGAGTGTGATATACCCCTGGCTCTTTTGTTTTTGTTCTTGCACCAACAGCGATTGGCTGCCATGCAAGGCACCAACCAGCTTTTCAAGAGCAAATGGGGGTGTCTTGCTCAGTCTTGAGACTTCGACACACCCAGAGCGGGGATTGATACAGCAACACTCCGACTGCCTGACAACTGCTCATACCTCCTGAGCCAATGTCACCCCACTTGTGCAACAGAGGTATTTATTAGACTTATTTTTTAGACTGTAGAACCCCACGCTAACCCAACGACGGAATTTAGCGAGGGCTGAAGGTATCAGCGTGCTCGTCCTTCTGGTGTTGCTGAAAGAATACTAATAGGGTTAAAAATTAGTGGCCCCTATGCGGAGATTCTAGATCAGCCAATAAATAAATCATGATACAAAGGCAGTAGTACCACTCTGCCTTCCACCCTTCACTGGTCCGGGCTGAACAAGAATCTCCACAATAGGGCCAATAGATTCACCTTCGTTTATCTGACTCCATTTTAGAATAATAATTTAGATTAGTTATCCACATTAGGTAGATTTCTTATTGATAATTTTGACTTGATCGCTATAGGAATCCTGTACTGAGATTTACTCTCCGAACAGTCCTCTGCTGGTACCGCCGCATGTCACATCGCGCGTTATGTGCACGTCTCACAAACTGACTAGCTATCTGTAGTCATTACAGAGGTCGCAGGAATAGCTACTCTTGGGTATATCTGTTTACAGCCTAGGGACCCAAGCAGACCAACCTAGCTACGGCTGTGCTCGACATGAATGAACTACCACGCGGAGGCGAGGGATTTACCAACATAGGTCTACGGGTGCTATACGCCGTGATACATTAAGCGTAAATATTCATCCTCCCTAGACCAGTTCGAGGGGGTAAACCAAGCATTCCCTGTATAACTTTGAGTGTCAGTAAGCGAAACCACACAGATCAAGTTTTAACAATTTATTTTACCTGGCAGATTACATACGTAATTACACACTAGTTCCAAATCAAAAAAGCATTACAATGGAAACCAAAGTCTTAAAAGTCATACCTGGTAATAAAAGCTACATACGGGAGTCTGGCTACAGACACCCTGTACATAGAAATTACGTGCACGGTGTGCACGGGAGAGACTGATTGCATCCTCCCAGAATGCTTAGTTTACTGTCCTTAAATCCAAAATCTGGCCTTTGATGTTAACCCTAAAAATGGGTCACCCATCTGTAATTTGGAGCCACGCCTCCCCAGGAAACGCAGGGGGGTTGAAGCACATGGCTTCACTGGGGCAGAGCTCCACAGAGTTTTTTCCTGGTTCCTGGTTGGTTATGATGTCCAGGGTTTGCTGTTGCAGAAATGAAACCATTGCACCAGTCGCACTGAAACAATCAGAATAATACCAAACATGAATATTATCGAAACTGACTTTGTCATGAAACATCCAGTGCTGTACACATAATTTAGTGACTGAGTAAAGAGGGAGCGAGCAATGAAGGGGGGTTCAGGAGAAGGTCAGGGCCTAACAGGCCATGCCCTCTGAAACCTTCCCGTGCCGTAAAGGATGTTGCCCCGTCGTAACGAGTTTTACGGCTGGAGGCCTGAGTCTTCCCCCACAGGCTCCTGCCCGTATGGGTGCGGAGATAGTGGGGGTTAATGGTGCATGCTCCTGGGTTAAATTACTTCACAACCACATATTCCACAGGACCAGAGGAAGCCAGCAAGTTGACCAGTGCCCTGAGTGATAATGCCAGATGTTAATAATTTCCGCCTTACAAGTGTGACGGCCCGCTCGTATCCGTTTCTGGTTTTTCTGTTTTTTGTCTTTCAAGTGGCTGGCTGAGGAACAAGAGGGTCATCAGCTTAATGAGGTGCACCTGTGGCCGGAGGCTTTGGCTTAAGACATCTGCCATTCCTGCAGTTGGGGCTTGCTTCCTCCAATGCTGACAAGCCTTTTTGTTTGACTGGCTAACATTTACACGTATCCAGTCACATTCAATTTATGTACCTACATTAAATACATGACACATAGCTCTACACACCTCATTACTAATTTTTGTATATTTTGTTATCTTTTGTCTTATTAAATTCTATTTTGTTATTCCTTAAACTGGTGTGTGTCCTTCATGTTACGATTTACAAGCGATCGTAACACAAGACTTATTGGTCTTCTGCTGCTGTAGCCTATCCACTTTAAGGATTGACACGTTGTGTGTTCAGAGATACTCTTCTGCATACCACTGCCGTAATGTGTGGTTGTTTGCGTTTCTGTCGACTTCCTGTCAGCTTCGACCGGTCTGGCCCTTCTCCTTTGAACTCTCTTTTGAACAAGGTGTTTCTGTCCGCAGAACCGCTGCTCCCTGGATGTTTTTTGTTTATCGCACCATTCTCCACAAACTCTAGAGACTGTTGCGCATGAAAACCCCAGGAGATCAGCAGATACTCAAACCACCCTGTCTGGCACCAACATCAAACAGTCACTTAGATCACATTTCTTCCCCATTCTGACATTTGGTCTGAAAAACAGCTGAACCTCTTCACCATGTCTACATGCTTTTATGCATTTAGATGCTGCCACATTATTGGCTGATTCAATATTTGCATTAACAAGCTGGTGTACTGGTCTACCCAATAAAGTGGTCACGAGTATAGAAGTTTGACTTTCCCAGATGTAAGGACAGTTCCACCCTGAATAGAAGAAATGAGGATGTTGAGATGGTTCGAGGTACATATCAGTAATCAGTATTTTTAGGTGGCTAGGTAAGCAGTGTTTGGATAGTTAACTTTGGTCACTTTCGCTCTGTTTGTTTGTTTGTTCAAAAAAAAAAAAAAAAAATGGCCCTTGTCCTTATCTTTGTTGTACAGGTAGCAGTTGAAATTGTACTTCCCTCTAGGGTCTTTCAGCGAACTTATCCCTGGTTATGGGTATGCACTTTGTTGTACGTCGCTCTGGATAAGAGCGTCTGCCAAATGCCAATAATGTAATGTAATGTAATATCAGGGAGATCATCCAAACTCCACACTTGATTAAACTCACACACACTGGCGTGTAACATTTCACAGTATAATGAATAAAGACCTTGTTAAATATAAACTCATATGGCCCATTAAGGGGCTATATTCACCCAGCATCACAGAAACTCTCACAGTGCAGAGAAGACTCTTACCAGAACACACCAGGCCCACATCGTTTCCATGGGAGCAGGGTTGATTCTGTGAGGGTGCTGTGGGGCAGAAGTTAATCTGAGATTCGTTGCCTCTGCACTGAATCTCCTCTGCCCACACCTGGCCCTCACCCTGGCCGAATGCAGCTGCCCCACGCAGCTCTTTAGGAGCCCCACAGCCCAGCTCCCTGCACACAACCTCTGCGTCCCGCTGGTCAAAGTCAGCATCACACACCGTGCCCCAGGAGCTCCCATGATGCACCTCTACTCTCCCAGAGCACAGGTCAGTCCCGCCCACCAGCCTGACCCCTGCAGTTGAACAGAGAATAAAGAGAGAATCATTAGCAATGGCTGGCACCTTATTCCAGAGACAACATTCAGCACAGCTGTCTGAACACAGGACTGCACAGCTATTATACATAGGGTGTGAGATGAGCCAATCACACGTCTACTGCAGTCTGAGGTGAGACAATTACCTGTCAACCTCTTTAGGAGATGAGCCAATCACATTTACAGAATAAGAGCAACATAGAAAGACAGAACATAAACATGAGTCTGTTGCAACTGTGCAAACTCTGGTTAGTTCAGTGAATGGCACAATGCACACATCAGTTTATAACACAACATCCATCCATCCATCCATTATCTGAACCCACTTATCCTGATCAGGGTCGCAGGGGGGCTGGAGCCTATCCCAGCATACATTGGGCGAAAGGCAGGAATACACCCTGGACAGGTCGCCAGTCCATCACAGGGCACACGCACCATTCACTCACACACTCATGCCTACGGGCAATTTAGACTCTCCAATCGGCCTAACGTGCATGTCTTTGGACTGTGGGAGGAAACCGGAGTACCCGGAGGAAACCCACGCAGACACGGGAAGAACATGCAAACTCCGCACAGAGAGGCCCCGGCCGACGGGGATTCGAACCCAGGACCTCCTTGCTGTGAGGCGGCAGTGCTACCCACTGCACCATCCGTGCCGCCTTATAACACAACATAAAAAATGAAATACTATGTTTTAGACACATGTAATATAAGTTTGCTTTTAAAAATGTACATATCCTCATTTAAACCCAAAGTGCCATTTGGTATAAGACTATTGTAAGAGCTGAGTCCAACCTGAGCAGATCACTCCAGCATCCTCTCCATGATTACAACGATGTTTACCCCATCCTCGTGACCCACACTGCTTCAGTGAGGATTCTGATCCACTGCAGGACACAGCACCCATCCATATTCTCCCAGACCCTGGTCCAAAGTGAGCCTCTCCTAGTGCATCTACAGCATCTCCACAGCCCAGCTGTCTGCACACCACTCCAGCACCTCTCATGTCCCAGCGATCATCACACACTGTCCCCCACTCTCCCCGATGGTAAACCTCCACTCTCCCAGCACAGGGGCTGCTACCATTCACCAGCCTCACATCCTCCCTGCCTGAGAGAGAGAGAGAGAGAGAGAGAGAGAGAGAGAGAGAGAGAGAGGGAGAGAGAGAGATAGAGAGAGGGAGAGAGAGAGAGAGAGAGAGAGAGAGAGAGAGGGAGAGAGGGAGATAGAGAGAGGGAGAGAGAGAGATAGAGAGATAGAGAGATAGTGGGAGAGAGAGAGAGAGAGGGAGAGAGAGAGATAGAGAGAGAGAGAGAGGGAGAGAGAGAGATAGAGAGAAAGAGAGATAGAGAGATAGAGATACTCAAATTGAAATAATAGCACTATATACACTCAGTGAGCACTGTTTTAGGCATTTATTAGACTTAATGGTCTTCTGCTGCTGTAGCCTATCTACTTAGAGGTTTGACACGTTGTGTGTGAAGAGATGCTGTTCTACTGCTGTAATGTGTAGTAGTTTGCGTTACTGTCGACTTCCTGTCAGCTTTGACCAGTCTGGCCTTTCTGCTCTGACCTCTCTCATTAACAAGGTGTTTCTGCCCGCAGAACTGCTGCTCACTAGATGTTTTTAGTTTTTCGCACCATTCTCCACAAACTCTAGAGACTGTTGTGCATGAAACCCCCAGGAGATCAGCAGATACTCAAACCACCCTGTCTGGCACCAACATCAACCAGTCACTTAGATCACATTTCTTCCTCATTCTGATATTTGGTCTGAAAAACAACTGAACCTCTCGACCATGTCTGCATTCTTTTAGGCATTTAGGTGCTGCCACATTATTGGCTGATTCAATATTTTCTTGAACAAGCTGGTGTACAGGTCTACCCAATAAAGTGGTCACCGAGGACATAAGTTTGCCTTTCCAGATGTAAGAACAGTTCTGCCCTGAATAGAGGAAATTAGGATGTTGAGATGGTTCTAAGTACATATCTGGGAGATCATCCAAACTCCACACTTGATTAAACTCACACACACTGACGTGTAACATTTCACAGTATAATGAATAAAGACCTTGTTAAATATAAACTCATAGGGCCTATTAAGGGGCTATATTCACCCAGCATCACAGAAACTCTCACAGTGCACAGAAGACTCTTACCAGAACACACCAGGCTCACATCGTTTCCATGGGTGCAGGGTTGGTTCTGTGAGGGTGCTGTGGGGCAGAAGTTAATCTGAGATTCGTTGCCTCTACACTGAATCTCCTCTACCCACACCTGGCCATCGCCCTGGCCGAATGCAGCTGCCCCGCGCAGCTCTTTAGGAGCCCCACAGCCCAGCTCCCTGCACACAACCTCTGCGTCCTGCTGGTCAAAGTCAGCATCACACACCGTGCCCCAGGAGCTCCCATGATGCACCTCTACTCTCCCAGAGCACAGGTCAGTCCCGCCCACCAGCCTGACCCCTGCAGTTGAACAGAGAATAAAGAGAGAATCATTAGCAATGGCCGGCACCTTATTCCAGAGACAACATTCAGCACAGCTGTCTGAACACAGGACTGCACAGCTATTATACATAGGGTGTGAGATGAGCCAATCACACGTCTACTGCAGTCTGAGGTGAGACAATCACCTGTAAACCTCTTTAGGAGATGAGCCAATCACATTTACAAAATAAGAGCAACATAAAAAGACAGAACATAAACATGAGTCTGTTGCAACTGTGCAAACTCTGGTTAGTTCAGTGAATGGCACAATGCACACATCAGTTTATAACACAACATAAAAAATGAAATACTATGTTTTAGACACATGTAATATAAGTTTGCTTTTAAAAATGTACATATCCTCATTTAAATCCAAAGTGCCGTTTGGTATAAGACTATTGTAAGAGCTGAGTCCTACCTGAGCAGATCACTCCAGCATCCTCTCCATGATTACAGTAATGTTTACCCCATCCTTGTGACCCACACTGCTTCAGTGAGGATTCTGATCCACTGCACCACACAGCACCCATCCATATTCTCCCAGACCCTGGTCCAAAGTGAGCCTCTCCTAGTGCATCTACAGCATCTCCACAGCCCAGCTGTCTGCACACCACCCCAGCACCACTCATGTCCCAGTCATCATCACACACTGTCCCCCACTCTCCCCGATGGTAAACCTCCACTCTCCCAGCACAGGGGCTGCTACCATTCACCAGCCTCACATCCTCCCTGCCTGAGAGAGAGAGAGAGAGAGAGAGAGAGAGAGAGGGAGGGAGAGAGGGAGAGAGAGAGAAATACTCAAATTAACTTCACGAATGAACAGATTTAAGACAACTCAAGAAAGATTTCCTTAAACTGATAGGTATTTGCTGCTACGCCTGGAAAGGCTTCAAGATTGCAGAATGCTTTTTACCATTGGCCAACACGGCCTAAAGAAGTGAAGAATATGCATAGATTTTTTATGCTATACAGGATAGAAACATCTTCTTGATACACATGGTCATGTAAAAACACTGATTAAAGATCTTTAATACTGTTTAACCCCTTCCCCGGCGGAGACGAGTATATACGTTTTGACCGAATGTGTTTTTTTTCAGTCACGGACGAGTAAACAGGTCTAAACACTTTTATTTTCAAAATAAAATTTCAACCACAAAAATGGGAAAAAAATGAAATACAAGTTCTTTTTCATAATCAGCATAAAAAATACTATATTATATAAAAAAATAAAAAAATCGTCTGAAAATGACAGGTTTTTTCCAAAATAATTGGCGGGGAAGGGGTTAACCTGTTGGACCATATTCCCTGTGGCTTCAAAGGATGACCCCAGCAGTGTCTGCAGTAACACAGGGACACCACTAGGGTGCGCTCTATCTGCCTTGCTTTGTGCACTGGGCACCAGTGATATGAGCTCTGCCAGTGAGGCCTGTCACATGACTGATTAAGCAGATGACACTCCTGTGACAGCGCTCATCTCTCAGGGAGAAGAAGCCCCTACAGACTGCAGGGACACACGTTGGCCACAAGGGGGAGAAAAACCTTTTACTTTGTCAGACACAAAAACTGTTTCACTGCCCTGATAATTGAAAGAAGAATGCTGATATGGTATTAAAAAGCACTTGCAGATATCAGAAGTTCCATGCCATTGCAAAAAAGGACATAGTCAAAATGTAATCAGGATCTACTTTGTACAAAAAATAAGAGTTGTAAAACTTTTATTTAGACTGGGATGATGTGCATTCTTATTGTTGTTTGGTAATAGCAGTTTTAACATTCTGTTGCATTTTCTGGTCAAACGGTCACCCAACCATGGAGCTCAGTACACCCCTGTGGTTCGTAAAACGGCAGTTTTGCAGATACGTTGGCTCTCTCGGGATGATACTTTCCCTCTCCAGAGAATTACTGCCCTTCCTTCCCTGATCTTTGCACCTGTGTTTACACTTTAATTCCCTCTGGATAAAAGTATCTGGAAAATGGAAGACACCCTAATGACATGTAACAGGGTAAAGACTGGAAAAGTGAAAATGATTTCAAAAGAAGAGGCATCTTCTGCACTTAGCCGTGATCCCCAGCAGATGGGGAAGGATGGTTCCTCTAAAGAAGTGTCGAAGTGAATCTTGGTTAAAGAGTAATATCCCAACACATATAATTGATGTATCTGATTTTGTTTGTTTTTGAAAAGACAGATTGATGGGCAGGGGGGGTGGAGTGTTGATCTATATTAGAGATACTTTTAAATCTGTTCAAATGAATCTGGACACACCTTTAGAATGCGTGGCTATTAATGTAGTCTTGTCAACAAAAATGAAATGTAATCTTGTGACACTATGTAATCCTCCCTCACATGGTGTTTCATTTTCCCAGGATTTTGATGAATTCATTAAACAGATAAATTGTCGCTGTGAAACTATCTTTTTCGGAGACTTCAATATAAATTTGTGAATAAAAGCAGTGAGCAAAAACTGAGAACAATGTATTCAAAACATAATTTTCACCAAATAATTAAAGGACCAACAAGACTTACTTGTCACTAAAACCCTTATTGATTTGATCTTCACAAATAGAACTGAGTGAGTGACAAAGACGTACAATTTAATTACAGGTCTGTCCGACCATAATATGATTTTAATTGTTAGAAAATTATCCAGAGTTCACAGGCATCCCAAAGAATAAAATAACACAATTTGAAAATGAATTACTGAATATTAATTGGGATAACATTAAACAAATTCAGGATTTAAATACCTGCTGTACTACAATGACGAAAACACTTTTTAGATGTGATTCAGAAATACACTCATTGAAGCACCCACAGTGTAGTAGGGCTTTACTGTGGCAGAATAAGGATATTCGCCATATGATGAAAAAACATGTTACTTCATGCAGTTGATCACAGAATCAGAGGGGAAAAGCTTGGCACTTTGGAAGCACTTAAATTATTTTAGCCAATTGAGTGCTTAACCCACAAAAATCAACAGTGGAATTGATTATAGAAATGAGTTAGTAATGATAGTATTGAAATTGCAAACAAATTTAATAAATGTTTTACTCAATCAGCTGAGGAAATGGCAGCAAGTTTCCAACCAGTACAGGTAAAAGATACACTGAGAGACAAATCAACGTCCTTTTCTATTAAAGAAGGAGATCAAAGAAAGACTGGTAAGGTTATCACGCAGTGAAGGCAATCTAAGGCCAAGGATAATTTTGTTATTTTGTTTACAAAAAAAAACATAGTTCTCTTCTCTTAACGGCAGTAACACATGTGGTCAATTTATCAATCAGAACTAATGAGTTTCCTCAGCATTGGAAATCGGTAACTATCACTCCAATTCCAAGTCTGGAGCACTTGACCAGGTCTGTAACTACAGACCAATTTCAATTTTATCAGCACTCTCAAAGGTTCTTGAAAAAACAGTTGCTGAACAACTTGTTGATTACCTTGAAAGTAATCACCTTCTGCACCCCAAACAATTTGAATTCAGACCAAGGTACTCAACAGAGTTGGCAAACTGTTACCTCACTGAAACTATAAAACAGTCATTAGATGAAGGCAGTGTAGTGGGAGCAGTATTTTTGTACTGTGAACCATGAAATTCTTTCAAATAAACTGCAACGATTTCATTTTTCAAACAATGCAATAACCTGCTTTAGATCTTATCTTGAATACAGAGAGCAATGTGTTAGAATAAATTCTACCCAGTCATCTGCCCAAACTTGCCAAATGGGAATTCCACAAGGTTCAATTTTAGGCCCTTTACTTTTTAGTTTATATGTAAATGACTTACCTGATAGCTGTAAAAGAGTTAGATGCCAAATGTATGCGGACGACACAATTATATATGTGCATGCAAAAAAACCCTCATATGACAGCAGAGATGCTCACAAAATAAATGTCTGGTGTGTCACAGTGGCTCTGAAATAATCATCTGACTTTGAACTGTAATAAGACGGTCTCAATGTGCTTTTTAATAAAAAATACATTTCAATGAAACTTTAAGAATAAAGATTGACGAGCAAGAGATAGATGAGGTACATGAAATGACATTTTTAGGTGTTAATTTAGACTCTCAGCTTCAGTTCGATAAACATGTAAAGAGGTTGTGCAAAACTGTCAAAACAAATTTCAATTGCTTCCGCTTAATTAGACATTACATACCTATTAAGGCAGCACAGCAGTTTATGCATGCCGTTATATTTTCTCATTTATCATACTGTATAACGGTTTGGGGCCAGGCCAACCAAACAACAACTAGACCCATCAGGTCGTTATATAAACAGGCACCATTGCCTAATTTTACAGAAACATAACATGCTTTGACAGTTTTGTAAATGTACCATTTATTAAACTTATTTTTAAGTGTGAACAACCTTGCCCCAGAAATAAAACAAACAAAACAGTGGAATCAGAGGTGCAACAATTGGAAATCACAGAGCAGCAAAACGCAGAACAACATTTGGTCAGTCTTCTTTCTCAGTAAGAAGTATACAACTGCGGAACGCATTACCATCTGAAATTAAAACATTGAAAGAGCTCAAGATTTTTAAACACACATGCTGAAACTGAAGCAAGTCTGTGAACACTGATTTTATGTATTATTAAAATTTAGATTTTTGTCTTTGCCCATTTTAGTGTTTGTCATTATTTTAGTCTTTTATCTGTACCGCTTTTTAATGTTTAGGTATTATTTTTAGTTCAATGCTTCTGTATTTCCCGTTTTAATTTTAAAAAACCTGGCCTTGGACAGGGGTTGCACATTAGCCATGGCTAGAAACCTGTAGGCATCTACTTTGCATTTTATATATGAAGCAAAAAGTGTTTTTAATGTTTCACATTTGTGATGGTTTTGTTTTCAGTCAAATGTTGTTTTCACCATGAGGAAACAGTTCATATCTGTAGTTGTGCTTCATGAAATGCCTGCCCGTTAAACAATCACTGTTTATCAGGATATCTTTTTTTAATTTCTTGTTAAATTTCCGTATTTATTTATTTATTTTATTTTAGTTGACAACTTGCTTTTAAAAAAAAGGTTGAGGATATTATTTTAGGATTTGAGGATCTGTTATTTTAAAAGATTTCAGATTTTAGTTGACAACATGCTTTTAAAAAACATGCCACATATTCGAACCAAAGTGAGCTTGAAATATAATATTACATATAATATTATTATATATTGGTATAAGAAGAGGTTGAGGATATTAACTGTTCAGAGTCTGTTATTTTAAAAGATTTCCAGAAGAAGTCTGACTCTGGATCAATGTTGCTTTAGCCCTGCTTAGAAAGTTAAGGTTTCCACAGGCGTTACCACTAGTACTTAGTAATAGTGTTTGTATACTATATATATATATATATATATATATATATATATATATATATATGTATATATATAATTTTTTCTCTGTAATTTTTTTAAAATATATATAATTTATTAAAGTAAGGAGGAAATGAGCACTGCTGTGAAGAGAGTGTGTCAATTTCAATGAATCAAATACAGAAACATTTTCTAAATAATTCATAATAACATTTGTTTGATGAAAACTCAATGAATCATGCAGAGAAATGTCCCTCCAGTAATCTGTGGTGTTTACAGGCTGCCTGTAACCCTGCTCTTACTGGAGAGCCCTTTGACCAGCAGACCATCTGACCCCTTGGCCCTGGCCCCCAGTCTCTGACCCTGACTGGGTGTGGAGAAGCAGGAGAGGAGGATGAAGCTGGTACTCACTGGCTGTGGAGAGCAGGAGGAGGGAGGAGAGAGAGAGGAACAGCAGACATCTCTCCATCTTCAGCGCAGACAAACGCACCCTTCCACAGAGCAGAGTGGATGCTCACACCTCTGAGCTCTAAGATAAACTGAGCCCTCCCCTAAAGGACGCTTGCTGTGGTCCCTCATTTCCTTTTTTTGCTCTTATTTAGGGACCCTAGATTTTTTCACAATCATGTCAAGTTCTTAATTGTTTGGGTCAAGTATTTGAAAGCAAACACGTCAAGGTTACCTTGCATGCTGCTTATAGTGGAAATTGTTTGATTGCTTTCATGCAAGAGGGGCAGAGTATTGCTGTTCAACCACAGATAAATCATACTGGTAGATGGACAGGAAACTACTAACAGATATTGGTAGGAAACTCCACGTTCCCGATTATTGTTTCAACCTCCTTGAGACCTGACATGGTTTTGTCCTCAGAAAGGGATCAGATAGTTTACTTCATTGGGTTACCAGTGCCATGAGAGGATGCTTTTGACAGCATTGGAGAGGAAGAAGTCAAAATGTCGTACAATGCAGTAAATGGTGTATCTTCGTGCAGATCTGATTTTTATTTGATGTGAAACTAGAAGATCAGAGCTACACAATTAGGTATCACTTTGGTCAATCCATTTAGGAGATATAGCTTCTTAAAGTATGTGTGTGTCTAACAGAAGTGGTTTTGTGAAATTAAATGTGTTTTTTGAGCTTAGAGTTTATCACATAGAAGTGACCTAGTTGTAACCCATGTGTCATTTGGTGTTGCAGTGAAAATGTCTTAAATACAATTTATGTAGCCTACAGAGGTTTTACATTATGTGGGGCGGCCTGTAGCATTGTGGTTAAGGTAAATGACTGCGACACGCAAGGTCGGTGGTTCTAATCCCGGTGAGGTGAGGAGCTGAGGAGGATGTCCATCTCATCCAAAAAGGAGGAGGACCCGGGGGGCGATAAACAACAATAACAAACAGTTTGCACGGCAGAGTAACAGAAACCGCATGAAATTCAAAAGAGGAGAAGGAGAGGGATGAGGAGAAGACACTAGATCTCCATGAGGATGAGATTAGGAGACCTGTGCCACCTCCTCTGCCAGAGGATCTGGGTGTGTGGGAAAAAGAGAAGGCAGAGGAAAGGGCAGCCGGGGTGGCTGTGTTCTCTGGTGAGAGCCACGTTTCAGTTAAAGCAAGAAAGTCAAGGTTGAGGTGGGAGGCATAGGCAGATATGAAGTCTGCTTTCTGGACGGCGGACTGGCAGTTCCAGAGGCCACCAGCCACACAGAGATCAATACCAGGGGATCTGGGAGGGAAGATGAGGTTAGAGATATTCTGCCCATGTTGGCGGGAGGCGAACCTTCTACCTGACTGGGACCTGGGGAGAGGAGAGAGGACAGGGATGGGAAGGAAACACATGGAGGGAACTAGGGAGGACAAGGGGAATACTACACAGTGGAATGAAAGCAGGCAGCAAAAACAAAATCAAACATCAGGCTCTCAGACAGCCTGGATGGACACCCGTAGATAGACACCCCCGACTTTGTACACCTGCGACTTCGTACGCCGAGGCAAGTAGCCGAGGCTGCCGCACACAGCTGCCGCTGGTGCGCTACACAACTGCTTAAATAACACTGACGCCGAATACAGAAAATGCAACCAACCCACTGCAGAACAATAATGCACACTGAAGTGAGTTCAGGTGTGCCAGTACTAATAGCCTGAGCAGGGTGCAAAGTATTGGCTCCTCCTACAACAAAAGCTGTGGCCTGCCAGCCAGTAAAACAATAGCCTAACTTAATAGCCAAGCTTACCTGAGAGAAACAAACACCTAACCCAGTTTCACTGAATCTAAATAAACACCACTTGTAATAGCTAACAAACAAACAAGTACACAACAGAACACTATAATGACAACTAAACTGAATTTAGAATCAGCAAGCAAAGAAATAATACTTAACTAATCCAGGAGAAAATGCAACTCTCAAAGATGCTCCAGATAAAACAATTTGCTACTCATCAATATACGAATAATAATAGTTTAATTCAACAAACATAGGCTTACTGTTACCCATACCATTAAGCCAGCTCCCACAATATTTAATACTCAGAAACCATTTCAAAAAATGCTGCTATCCATTCTGCACCTAGTTATGCAGAAGAAGATGCCCTGGTTTTTGGAATTTATTGGTGGGATGTGAAATAGGTCAGATGTCGCCGTGCTAGTGCCAGCACAGAGGATTATAATTCCAGATACCACTGAATCTTTTTAAAGATATTAGGATGTTTTACAGAGAAGCCGGCCAGCTACACGTGAGCACTCTGCTCTTTGCCCATATATGGGTACGTATTTGCAAACATAGAAATGGCCTGTGGTTATGACAGAGTAAAACCTTAATACGGCCCTGGGCATATCTACCGTGATAATATACGTCCAGCCACCGCCCTCCCTCCCAGTCCTGTGCAGTTCAATATCAGTGCTTTCCACACTGTGGTATGGAGCTTCTTCCATATGTCAGACACCAAACAATATGTCCAGAAAAACAGGTGCAGAAGTCTCTAGTTTTTCAATAGCAGTATGTACTGGATACAACTTGTTTGCAAGTTTTTCTGCAGGTCACTGTGAGCACTGCGGTTTCTGCCCTGTTGGTGGGGAGGAAATGTTTTTTTCAGAAGACACAAAATATGTGGTTGATCTTCAGCACATGCACAGTGTGGCTAGTTTTTTGGAAATGACAGTTTTGTTTCAAATCCAATGAGCCTAATCTAACATGAAGTATCGTTTGTGCGGCAGTCTGCAACTGGTAATGAACTTTTCCAAAAAGAAAAAAGTATTGGCCTACAGCCTACATTTATTTTAATTAATTATACATTAAGTTTGTGCTCAATTTTAAAAACCTTAGACACAACACTAAAAACGAGAAGTACTTGTAAACACAGCCTGTTCGCCTCTTCAAAACATGCATTGTGCATATCTTTGAAGAAATGTTGCACTTCCAAAATCACTGGTTCAAGTAACTAATTTATCGTGAAATATTATATAAACATTTGTTTAGATCACCGGCGTTTTTATAATACTTTAATATTGCAGTTAGAAGTACTTGATACATGTCTCAATATGGTTTCAATTTTTGTGGTTCTAAATAAAGGGAATAGTGGAAACAGTAGAAGAGAGTGGAATCATTTAATGAAATCAGAATACTGTAAAAAATATATATTATTAGAATACTGTTTTTTTAAATCATTTTTTGTGAGCACAAGAGCACTGTATGTGGACCAAACTGAATGATTTTTTCATTGCTTTTACAAAAAATAAGGCTGAACCGCACTGCTTCTGCCCGAAGAAGCCCCCTGAGGGCCCAAGCTCCCCTGAGACCCTGTAGGGCATTGTACATAAGTGTGCCTCTCTGCAGACCCCCAAAAGGAAACAGACTGTGTTGACCATGTTGACACAGGGTCAGCAAGGCTTGATGAAAAGACAGTGCTCATCAATACAGGACTATTGCTCCCATCATTGTGCTGCCTCTGCGCAACTCTGCCACCTCAGTGGAATGCTCCCAGAACTGATGAGTTGAAATAGCACTGTATAAACCATGGGTTTTCCACATACAGTGTTTGGTGTCTTTAGATAGCTAATGATGTGGGAAATAGTTTTGTGTCATTGGCGGTGTAGTGCACTGGTTGCTGAATAAAGATCTGATAGGAATAAACCACAGGTGATGCAAGTTATCTGTGAGTCAGCATCCTGCTGTGATACAAAGGTTAACCAGGTTTGTTGGACATACAGAGATAACATCAGCAGTGTCTCATTATCTGTAAATCACCAGTGTATTTAAACCTGTCATTTTTAGTTTCTTGTTGCTCGTTCTTCTTTCTGTATTCTGTTCCCGAATCCGCCCCTTTCTCACCCCCTACTCGACCCAGCTCCTGGTCCAAGCGATGGTTCTGTCCCGCCTGGACTGCTGCAATTCCCTCTTGGCTGGCCTCCCAGCATCCACCATCAGACCCCTACAACTTATCCAGAATGCAGCAGCTCGTCTGTTCTTCAACCTTCCCAAACACTCACGTCACCCCCCTGCTTACTTCCCTCCACTGGCTGCCTGTCATGGCTCGCATCAGATTCAAAACATTGCTGCTGGCCTTCCAAGCAGTTAAGGGGTCTTCCCCAGCTTGCCTACAAAAAATCATCAAACCCTACACCCCTGCCAGACCTAATGTAATTTTCCCCACCCCAGTTCAAGCTGTACCTGTTATCTGCTCTGTTCAGTTCTGTTTTTGGATCTTTTGGTTTTGAACTCCACCTGGCTTTTTCGACTCTTCTTTTGATTCTTGGATTTGTGCTTCTGTTTTTCTGTCTCCTCGACTTATGAACTCTGCCTGTCCCACATTGACCTGTCTGCCTGGATCTCGACCTTTGCCTGTTTTCTGGATTGTGTTCTGGATCTGCCCCCCATCGACTGGGATGATGTGCATTCTTATTGTAGTTTGGTAATAGCAGTTTTAACATTCTGTTGCATTTTCTGGTTAAACGGTCACCCAACCATGGAGCTCAGTACACCCCTGTGGTTCCTAAAACGGAGGTTTTGCAGATACGTTGGCTCTCTCAGGATGATACTTTCCCTCTCCAGAGAATTACTGCACTTCCTTCCCTGATCTTTGCACCTGTGTTTACACTTTAATTCCCTCTGGATAAAAGTATCTGGAAAATGGAAGACACCCTAATGACATGTAACAGGGTAAAGACTGGAAAAGTGAAAATGATTTCCACAGAAGAGGCATCTTCTGCACTCAGCCGTGATCCCCGTGAAAGTGGAATGGTTGAAGGAACATGACAGAGTTCAATGTGTTGCCCTGGCCTCCAAATCCCCCAGATCTCAATCCGATGGAGCATCTGTGGGATGTGCTGGATAAACAAGTCCAATCCATGGAGGCCCCACCGCGCAACTTTCAAAAATCTTTTGCCAAATATTATCATCAACACACCATATTTTTAGACATTTGGATTCCACATATTGAAGAATTATACAGATTTTGAGAGAGCATTTCATAAAAATGAAACATTCATTTTTTTTAAATGCTCACATGTATTTCTTTGTCTTCAGCAATACCATCATATTAATGGCTGTGCATTAATATGATATTTTCAAGTAAAGCTTAAAAGACTTATTTTACTTTGTTCTTTCATTTTTTTAATTTATTTTTTATTGTGTATTTATGTTTTTATTCATTCGCTTGGAAAACTTATTGCAGGGATGGGTATAGTACATTGTTTTTTTGTTTTTTTTACATTTGTGACTCTGAAATAGGCGAAGAGTAACAGAGCTACATTACACTTTAAAAATAATGTAACACAGAGTTTAACATCTATCCAATTTAATACATACAGACACATAGTGACAAACATATTCAATTTCAGTCAATTTATGTCAATTTACTGCATCAGTGACCTAACCTAGAACAAACATACAGCAATCAAAGCAAACTAACTACAGGAAGATCACAAGTGCAGCCCAGGTGAATCAGAAACTCTGCTCATATTGTACAGATGCTGCGCTTTAAAGACACAACATCTTCCTGTTCCCATTCCCTAAAATGCCCCCATGACTGCACTCCCAATTTCCCCTCCTGCAAGCTGGGAAACATCACAATGATGAAAAAAGAGTCCTGAGCTCTCAGACTTCATTCTCATTTCACATAAGTACACGGACCCAGCCTCTGTGTGTTTTATATGGCAATTTCCACATTCCCTCCAGTGTAGCGGACAGCTGGTTCATTAGACGGCCCTGTACATCAACAAACACGTACAGACACAACAGATGAGAGAGAACTGTGAGTGAGCAGAGCTGCAGCCTGAGCCCTGAAACACACATCATGTTTTAGAGAGTAAGTGTGCATCCCAGTGAAAGCACATCACCTGGTCTCCTGTACCATTTCACACACAGTACAATGGTGGCCAGCAGGAGAGGAGCAGCACCCAGACCACACATCACTCTGCCTGTGGAGACACAGAGATGAGGGATGCATACTGCTATACATTGCTCCTGTGCTGAACGTCACTCTGAACATAAGCATCTGCTACAGTAAGTGTACTGCAATGCATCTGCTACAGTAAGTGTACTGGATTGCATCTGCTACAGTCAGTGAATGCAGTGTACTGTAATGCATCTGCTACAGTAAGTGTATGCAGCATACTGTAATGCATCTGCTACAGTAAGTGTATGCAGCATAATGTAATACAGTGTACAGTGGACGCCATTTTGGCTCTACATCCAGAGTGGCCTTAGGCAGTGCTGTGGGAAGCAGACAGATTGGGTCACTGTTCCGTCTTCACACCAGTGTATTTATGACTGTGGAGAAAACAAATCACCCTCACAGAGGGACAAAGGCAGCTGGAATTCTTTGATGAATACTATTTAGAAAAGACATTTCATAATGAACGCCGGAAAAGTATGTTGGCAGTTATGGAACAAACAGGATCCCACTGCATTATGGGACCTTGCAAGTTTTACACACAGAACAATATCAGTCAGCACTCACCTGTTACCTGTATGTGGACAGGGTGACTGTACTCTGTGTAACAGCACTCACCTGTTACCTGTATGTGGACAGGGTGACTGTACTCTGTGTAACAGCACTCACCTGTTACCTGTATGTGGACAGGGTGACTGTACTCTGTGTAACAGCACTCACCTGTTACCTGTATGTGGACAGGGTGACTGTACTCTGTGTAACAGCACTCACCTGTTACCTGTATGTGGACAGGGTGACTGTACTCTGTGTAACAGCACTCACCTGTTACCTGTATGTGGACAGGGTGACTGTACTCTGTGTACCAGACTGGGTTGCTCCTCCCTGCTCTGCAGCTGTACTCCCCGGTGTGTGCAAGAGCTGCAGCACTGAGGGTGTACGAGCCTTCAGCTGTACTGGCAATGAGGGCAGTGCCACTTGATCCATCTCCTTTGTACCAGTAATATTCCCAGCCAGCAGAGGGCACTGTGACCTCACAAGAGAGGCTGACAGCTTGTCCTCTATATATCCGCCCATGTGGAGAGACCGTCAAGACAGCCTGGGGTGTCTCTGTAAGACAGAGAACATACTGAGCTTCTCCCTCATAATAATGTTCTCATCAAAAATACAGTGCAAACGGGCTTTAACCTGGTATTCAGCTGAGCGCATTTCACTTATCCATGTACTGGGAAACCATGTGACCGCCTCAGAGTAGGTGTGGGCGGGGTCAACGCTCTAACTGCTAGATCGGGGGTGTCTAATCAAATGGCAAATGGTTTGCATTTATATAGTGCCTTTATCCAAAGCGCTGTATAATTGATGGTTCTCATTCATCCATTCACACACACACACACCAACAGCAAATGGCTACCGTGCAAGGCACCAGCCAGCTCATCAGAAGCATCTGGGGGTTAGGTGTCTTGCTCAGGGACACTTCGACACACCCAGGGGATCAACCAGCAACCCCCCGACTGCCAGACGACTGCTCTCACCTCCTGAGCCAATGTCGCCCCCAATCTTATCCAAAAAGGACCGGTGTGAGCGTGAGTTCTTGTTTTTGCCCAGCACTACGATACCCCGATTCTGACGGGCTAAAACAAAAACCTGAACCCACCTTGGCCCTTTACAGATAAGATTACACACCCCTGTGCTATTGTCACGCAGATATGACTGCAGTGGAGCTGGTTAGGGTTACGGCTAAGAGCTAAAGCATTATGATTTCCCATTCTATCAGAACAGAGAGGACTGCATTCTGTTGATTTAAACAGTAACATGGTGGTTGAATGTGACACTTGCCAGTTGTCTTTAAGCAACAATAAAACAAATGTACATCAATTAGCTATGATTGATAGACCGTGTCCCCACTTTCCACACATTGTGGTTTGTTACCATAGCTACCTCCATGATAGACGCTCGCGCTGTGAGTTTTCACAAGCTAGCTAACTTACTATTTCAACTATGATCGATAGCTAAGGTAAGGATGCTGGCTTATCCAATAATAACTTTTGCTTGCTAGCTAGCCAAGTTAAGATAAAAACACCCATACATTTAAGTTAACGTCCTTATGAAACCAAATTATTTAGCTTGCTCACGTCCTCATGTGATGCACTGCAAGGAGAACATTCTCAACCGGTTGAAAACAGGACAATACATTTAAAACGCTTACCTATCCAAAACTAAACTAAGGATATATTTAATACTTTCATGATCGTGTTTCTTCGATGCCCTCTTGTGCAAAGTGCATATAAAAAGCAAGAAAGCGAGACCAACTACCATGCGTTTTTTATTGTTAATAATGAAACTCGAGATTCAGTAATCAGTGGCCTATCGATGGCAACCTGCAACCGATGTGGCGTGTCTGTGAGGTTGCCCATTGTAGCTATTTTTAGCATAAAACAAATATATAATCTGATGTGGCAAACGTACAAAAACAAAAAACAGGGTTTTCCAATGGCAGTGCAGATCACAACGTTGCAACTTTTTTGGGGCGTTTTTATAGCTTTTTCTGTTTTTGCTCTTTGTCATTGTAGTACTATGACTCTTTTACTACTGATTTCAATGGGAGCAGCTGAAATGTGCCGCAGAAAGGGGGCGTGGCATTCCTAGGAAGCTTCAGTGACGCATAACTGATCTCTGATCTACGAGACGACACGCGAGTTCGACGTGCCATTTTTCAGAGATGTTGTCTCTGTTCTGTATGTCACCGCATATTGGAATCGGTTTGTAAATTCCATGTATTGGAAGAAAGTCTGGATGCTTCCCCATAAATACCTCATTGTGGATAAGGTTAAGGAGGTGTCCTTCAAAATGATTCATAAATACTACCCGGCCATAAATACTACCCTGCCATATGCAAAACAATTAAAAGAGACATAAACACAAACTGCTCTTTTTGTGATGAATATCCAGAAACAGTTTTATGCCTATTTTGGCATTGTTCTCACACCAAGAAATTGTGGCAAGACCTTTGCAGATTTGTCATTGATAATATCTTTAAATAATTTAATTTATTTTGGGAAAAATAAATTTGATATTTATGCTGGCAAAATGTTTCATTCATAAATGTAAATTTAGTAATAAAAAACCTTACTTTGTTGTTTTCATGAAAAGCACTTAATGTTATATCTTATATTTTTCGAGTGTGATATACCCCTGGCTCTTTTGTTTTTGTTCTGTTTGTACACTATTCCCTGAATACTGAATTCTTACTGTATTCCTTTGTTAATTAATAAAATAAATATATATACTCTATGGTGCTGATTACGGTGGCAGTGATGATGAAGATGTTAAACCTGTCCATTACAAAGACGATGGTGGAAGACAGGGTGGTTTCAGAAACCTCTGCTGAACGATTTTCACACACACTTGTCTCGAGAATTCGCAAAGAGTGGTGCAAAAACCAATTAGCAGCATTTCTGTGGGCATAAATGCCTTCTTAATAAGAGAGGTGAGAGGAGAAGGGCCAGACTGGTCAAAGCTGACAGGAAGGTGACAGTAATGCAAATAACCACACATTAAAACAGTGGTTTGCAGAAGAGCATCTCTGAACACACAACACATCAAACCTCCAAGTGGATAGGCGACAGGAGCAGAAGACTCCAGTCTAAAAGATGAGTCTAATGTATACCTAATAAAGTGCTCCCACTCAGTGTTTTTATTAGACTTTTCTTTGGACTTCTACTGCTGTAGCCTATCCTATGATTTGTTGTGTGTTCAGTGAGGCTCTTCTGCATACCACTGTTGTAATGTGTGGGTTTTTAAAGAACATTGGTAAGAGCTGAATAACACGGAGTCCTACCTGAGCAGATCACTCCAACATCCTTCCCATGATTACAGGAATGTTTACCCCATCCTAGTGACTCACACTGCTTCAGTGAGGATTCTGATCCTCTGCAGAACATAACATGCATCCATATTCTCCCAGACCCTGGTCCAAAGTGAGCCTCTCCTAGTGCATCTACAGCATCTCCACAGCCCAGCTGTCTGCACACCACCCCAGCATCCCTCATGTCCCAGCCACGGTCACACACTGTCCCCCACTCTCCCCGATGGTAAACCTCCACTCTCCCAGCACAGGGGCTGCTACCATTCACCAGCCTTATACTGCCTGAGAGAGAGAGAGAGAGAGAGAGAGAGAGAGAGAGAGAGAGAGAGAGAGAGAGAGAGAGAGAGAGAGAGAGAGAGAGGAGAGAGAGAGAGAAAGGGAGAGAGAGAGAGAGAGAGGGAGAGAGAGAGAGAGAGAGAGAGAGAGAGAGAGAGAGAGAGAGAAGGGAGAGAGAGAGAGAGAGAGAGAGAGGGAGAGAGAGAGAGAGAGAGAGAGGGAGAGGGAAGGGGGGGGTGATGTACTCAAATTAACTTCATGAATGAAATACAGAATTATTATAACTCACAAAGGGTTTCCTCCCTGTCCCAATTACTTGATTTCAAATAAAAGGTGCTTTCACCGAGGTGTTTGCTAGATTGTAGAATGCTTTTTAACTGTAGCCAAAAGTGCTAAAAGAAGTGAAGAAAATGCATTGATTTTATCCAGTATACAGTACATGAGCATCTTCTTCAGGAACATGGTTATTTTGTGCAAACACTGTTGATAGATCTTTAAAATTGCTTAGCCTGGTGTAGCGTGGGTTTATACCCCCAAGTTGTCAAGATACCCACACACCAAATCCAGCGACCAGTGACACATGGTGACAAATTGTTCCCCCAAGTTGTCCATATAATGGGCGGTACTGTAGGTGGGTTCGGTCTGATTGATCGCTCCATGGGATCAATACGAGGAGGGACGTAATCTACTGCAGAACACTGTCGGCACCTGATTGGACAGCACTGCGTTCGTTTGTTTTAGCAAAACATCACAATATGGCGGGTCCTATTCCTCTTAAACAGTCCATGAAAATATGTTTTTGAAAACATCTGAAGAGCAAAATAAACAAAATAGACATGCTGATTCATATTTTACCTGCAACACCTAGTTTGAAAGTTTGATCCTAGTTTTGTGAGCCATGCGAGCAGTGCTGGACTCAGTTGATTTGCATGGGCAGATCACGATATGTAAATACAGAACCGCCAAACGTACACGGCACTCACCAGACTGCAAACTTCACACACCGCAAACCTCTCCATAGAAAATGAATGGAATGCATTGCATGCCCGATTTTCTCTGTGAGCACACTGTGATTTTCTTTACTTCCGGTTAATCCGATGGTCCGCCAACAACACAAAGTTTGGAAAAATCCAAAGGACACTTCGTCTGAAGTAAATAAATAAAGTAATAAAGTCAAAGAAATATTGGCCACAAGGGGGCGCAGGAGCGTAACTGTCCATTAACCATTCTCCATTGGAATGAATGACTTCTGGTGTCAAGCCGATGATGCGCTGAGTTGTGAACACAGCGTAAACACCTTTGTATTATTTTGTATATAATAATAATGACGACTTGATGAAAGAGAATGTTCTTTACTGAAGAATTGAGGATATCCTATGACAAGTTCACAGGAGGTACAACGTCTCTGCCAGTCAGTTGCACATGTGCATCACCGTTGTGTCTGCGCATGCTCTCTGCTGGTCAGACCTTACTAATTGACACAAGCACAATGATGAAACAGAAATACTAATCGAACAGCAATCCTATTTGCTGATATCATTACATCTCCCTTTCTTAAAATAAAAGTATCTTACTTTTATCAAACAATATGAATTATTGTAAAATGCATTTTAACTGTAGCATTCAATTAACTAAGCAAAAATCAATATCCTGTTTCTTTAACTTTGTTCTGCACACAAACTACAAAACCTCAATAAAGACTGTAATTCAACATTGTTCAACATTACTGTCTGTACAAAAAACAAGCAAAACAAAAACCCAAACAAAATAATTAAATCTCAATTAATCTTTCTGGGGGTCTCACATGTCTTGAGGATCTTCTGACAGATTGTCCTTGATTCTGAGCTGTTGTCTCAGTTGACAGGTTCTCAGCTGTGTGATCTGGTTGTTCAACAGTGTCAGTTCCTTGACCTGCTGTGGCTGGTCCCATTAGAAGATCTCGGCGATTCCTTCGCAGTACAGCGCCCTCTTCGGTCTGTATGGTGTACGACCTTGGTTGAACTTGGCTGAGAATGGTCCCTTTTTGGGCCCAGGTGTTTGTTCTGTCTTTGAACCGTACTTGGTCACCGGTGTGTAGTTCAGGTAGGTTTCGTGTTCCTCTGTCATAGTAGAACTTCTGCTTTTCTTTCTGTTGTTCTTTGTACATCCTTACTTTCTCCCCCTCTTTTGTTTTCAGGAGGTTCTCTGGGACAGGTAAGTTTGACCTCAGCAGACGTCCCATAAGGAGTTGAGCTGGAGACATACCACACTCGAGTGGTGTTGTGTCAGTACCACTGTCTGCTGCCTTGTACATCAGTCTTTTCACAGTCTGGACTGATTTTTCCACTAATCCATTGGACTGTGGAAAGTGTGGACTTGAGGTTGTGTGTGTAAAGTCCCACTCTTTTGCGAAGTTTCGGAACTTTTCATTGGCAAATTGAGGGCCATTGTCTGTGAAGACCTCACTTGCCACGCCATGTCTAGCGAATATGGCTTTCATGCATGTTATCACTGCGTCTGCGGTGGTTGTGTGCAGTCTACAGACCTCTGGATACAGGGAGTAATAGTCTGTGACTACAAGATAGTCTTTTCCTTGACATGCGAATAGGTCAGCGCCTACCTTCTGGTATGGTCTGTCTGGTGCTTGGTGTGGCTGTAGTGGTTCTGCAGGGTGGCTTGCTTGATATTTCTGGCATATTGTGCAGTTTGATACTTCATTTGTCACATCTTGACTTATTCTAGGCCAGAACATCACTTCACGTGCTCTTTTCTTGCACTTTTCGAT
The DNA here is from genome assembly GCF_963514075.1 of Conger conger. Lineage (NCBI taxonomy): Eukaryota > Metazoa > Chordata > Actinopteri > Anguilliformes > Congridae > Conger > Conger conger. The sequence continues at coordinate 86,862,773 of NC_083761.1, read as the reverse complement.
TCCCAGATGTCCTTTGTGAATCCTTTTTAGCATTTCTTTCCTCAGGCTCATTGGAATGACTATTTTGCTTCCTTTGTAGATGATGTCTCCGACCTCTGATAGTTCAGTCCTGTAGTTCCAGTACACTGCTGTTTCAGGTGAGCAGTTTTGCTTCATATTGGGCCATCCATCTCTGATGATTTTTCTCAGTTGTGTCAGTGTTTCATCTTTGTTAGTCTCAGTCCGTATGAGCTCCATCTTTGCATCTGCAACAGGCAGTGCACTTGTGATCATGTGTACGTAGGCATTCACATCTTCACCCAGTTTGGTGTTCGCAGGCTCGTTTGGGTCAACAGCTCTGGATAATGTGTCAGCTGTATACATTAGTTTACCTGGGGTATATGCAACATTCAGTGCATAGCGTTGCAGCCTGATCATCATTCGTTGTATTCGGAGTGGACAGTCATTTAATGGCTTCTGGAACAACCCAATCAAGGGCTTGTGATCAGTATCTACACTGATTGCTTGTCCTGACACAAACTGATGAAATCTCTCACAGGCATATGTGATGCTGAGCAGCTCTTTCTCTATCTGAGCATATCGCGTCTCCGCGTCCGTCATTGAGCGTGATGCATATGCTACCGGTTGCCAGTCTTCATATTTTTGTAGCAGTACGGCACCGAGCCCACTCTGTGATGCATCTGATGATATTTTGATGGGTCTCACTGGGTCATAAAACCTCAGTACTGGTTCCTCTGTGAGCAATTCCTTCAGTTCACTCCATGACTTTTCATGCTCATGATTCCATTCCCATTCTATGTTCTTTTCAGTTAGCTGTCTTAGTGGGGCCGTCTTCTCCGACAGGTTGGGTATGTATTTTCCCATGTAATTAATCATCCCATTAAACCTCTGCACATCTTTTTTGCACTGTGGCCTTGACATATTTTTGATTGCAGACACCTTTCCTGGATCTGGACTCACGCCTTCACTGCTGACGATATCTCCCACGAATATCAATTCTGTCACACCCAGCTGACATTTCTCTCTATTCAGCTTCAGGTTTGCTTTCCTTGTTGCCTCTAGCACAGCTTTCAGTCTCTCGTCATGCTCAGCTTTTGTGGCACCCCATACTATGATGTCATCCATGGAGGTATCAACGCCTTCTACATGCTCATAGATCATGTTGATTGTCTTGTGATACACTTCTGGAGCTGAGGCAATGCCAAATGGTAATCTCAGAAATCTGTATCTGCCAAATGAGCTGTTGAACGTGCACAATTTTGAACTTGGCTCGTCCAGCTTCATCTGCCAAAATCCTGAAGATGCATTTAGCTTGCTAAAATATTTTGCATTTGCAAACTTTGACATGATATCTTCATGGGTGGGAAGCTTAAAGTGTTCTCTCTTTATTGCTCTGTTTAGATCTCTCGGATCCAGGCATATTGCATATTCTGAGTTTTCCATTCTTTTTGTCCACCACAACGAGGGAACTCACCCACTCAGTTGGCTCATCTATCTTCTGAATCACGTTCAGGCTTTCCATCTTGTCCAGTTCTGCTTTCAGTTGCTTTTGAAGAGCAAATGGGACTTTTCTGCATGGATGTATGACTGGTGGCACACTTTTGTCGACTCTGATCGTGTGTTCTCCAGGAAGGCAGCCTAGACCCTGAAACAGGTCTTTGTACTCTTTCATGAGTTCATCATACACAGTCTCTCTTTTTCTTTCCACAACGAGGACCCTCTTCACAAGGTTCAGTCTCTCACAGGCTGACAATCCTAGTATGGCCTGCACATCCCTTGGCACTATGACAAATGACAGCTTATGCACTTTGTCCTTGTGTGTCACTTTGACAATGCATTTTCCTTTCTTTGGTATTTCGGCACCTGCATAGGCTGTCACTTTCATTTTTGCTCTATGTATCCTTGGTCTGGGTCTTATTTTCTTGAAATCAGTCTCTGACATCACATTTACTTGTGCTCCAGTATCCAACTTAAATGGAAGATGTGTGTCATTCACTTTTAGCGTAGTGATCCAATCTTTTTCTTCTTGATCATCATTATTCACAGCATCCACATAGAACTCATCTAGCTCATCTACTGCATCTACCCTGCCTTGCTGTGCTTGGTTCCTGCAGCAACGAGCATAATGATTGTCTTTATGGCAGTTATTGCATTTTTTCCCATATGCTGGACACTTCTTAGGTGGATGTTGTGTACCACACCGACTGCATGACTTCTGATTGCCCATTCTGTTTTTGTTCGGTAGTCCCGCCCCTTTTTTCACATCGGCACTTTTATTTTTGTTGAACTTGTGTGCGTCTTTTCTCACTGCATCCACGTTGCAGCTCGCATCAGTGATCAGCTCTTTGGCCTGTGATTTCACCGTCTCTGCAGCTCTACACAGTGATATGGCTTTCTCTAGGTCGAGATCTTGCTCTCTCAGCATCCTCTCTCTCAGACCGTTACCTGCAATTCCACACACAATTCTATCTTTTATCAGTGATTCTGTCAGTCCACCGAACTCACATGTTTTGCTTCTGTTTCGCAGTTCATTCACATACTGATCGATATTTTCTCCCGTTTTCTGTACAGACGTGAAGAATCTGTGCCTCTCAAACGTCACGTTGCGTTTTGGTATGCAATATGCCTCAAACTTTTCCATTATTTTGGGAAGCTTCATTTTGTCTTCCTCAGCAGCAAAAGTGAAGTTATTGTATACTTCCAGGGCTTCATCCCCCACGACATGCAAGAACACTGATGCTTTCATTTTCTCACTTTTCTCATCAGCTCCGATTGCAGCTAGATATAGTTCAAAACGCTGTTTGAATCTCTTCCAATTTTCAGCCACGTTACCTGTCAGCTGAAGTGCTGCCGGTGGATGTAAACCTTCCATTTTCGCCACGTTGGTTATTGTTAGTAACGATGGCGTCCTTCTTCAACAGGTGAGTTGGATTTGTTTACTTTTCATTCCTTACGTTCCGTGCATTCCGTTGCCTTTTCGTTTCAATCCTCTTTCAAAGCGCTTTTGACACCATGTATTATTTTGTATGCGGGTTCAATAATGACGACTTGATGAAAGAGAATGTTCTTTACTGAAGAATTGAGGATATCCTATGACAAGTTCACGGGAGGTACAACGTCTCTGCCAGTCAGTTGCACATGTGCATCACCGTTGTGTCTGCGCATGCTCTCTGCTGGTCAGACCTTACTAATTGACACAAGCACAATGATGAAACAGAAATACTAATCGAACAGCAATCCTATTTGCTGATATCATTACAGGTAGCACTGCCGCCTCACAGCAAGGAGGTCCTGGGTTCGAATCCCTGTTGGCCGGGGCCTCTCTGTTTGGAGTTTGCATGTTCTCCCCGTGTTTGCGTGGGTTTCCTCCGGGTACTCCGGTTTCCTCCCACAGTCCAAAGACATGCAGGTTAGGCTGATTGGAGAGTTTAAATTGCCCATAGGTATGAGTGTGTGAGTGAATGGTGTGTGTGCCCTGTGATGGACTGGCGACCCGTCCAGGGTGTATTCCTGCCTTTCGCCCAATGTATGCTGGGATAGGCTCCAGCCCCCCTGTGACCCTGTTCAGGATAAGCGGGTTCAGATAATGGATGGATGGATGGATTAATATACGGAAAATAATACTTTCATTCAAAAAACATTGGCTAATTGTTACCCATACCATTAAGCCAGCTCCCACAAGAAATAATAGTTTGGGGATAAGAAACAATTTTTAAAAATGTGCTCTCCATTTTGCACCTAGTTATGTAGAAGAAAATGCCCTCATTATCCTCCGGAGGTTATTTTTTCAATTAGCCTACTTGGATTCTTTGGTCGGATGTGAAACAGGTCAGATGTAGCCCTGCTAGTGCCAGCACAGGGGACCACCAGTCTGGGTCTTTCTAAAAGTGGAGCCACTCTAAGCCATAAAAAGTGAATGAAACTATGTGTTAGGTTTCGTGTTTTTCATGTTCTGTATTCTGCAAAATTCTGTTGTTCGCGTTTTCGTGTTTTTGTTACCTCCTTGCACACCGTAGTCTCCCTGTCACTTCATTCATTCGTTTCACCTGTTTCACTTCCTGATTGTTTCCCACCTGATTCCCATTCCCTCGAGTTACCTGTGTATAAAAACCCCAGATTGTTATGTGTTTAATCCATATTCTCCAGCATTTTCGCATTGATACCTGTTTTGACCTGTTTCGTCCCCAACCAAGTTTAGCTTATTCCTTCTGTCTTGTTCTGACCCGTAGTTTTTCGACCTGTTTCTGTTAATCTTCGTTTCTGGATTGTGTTTCTGTTTAATTAGCTTGTTTGTTTTTGACCCATTGCCTGTGACCGCGACTATTCTTTGGATTATCCTCAATATATCTGTTTGCTGGAGATCTGACCCTTTGCCTGGACTATTGCTTATGAACTGCCTTATCCCTGCTATAACTGTTTGCTGGCTATTGACCCTCGCTGTACCAACCTACCCTGAGAAAATAAAGACCTTATTTTATAAATAACTTTTGTTGTGGTCTCGCTATTGGATCCTCCGTTCTGAGTGCCTGATACTATAATATTTCATCTGAACCCCCCTGGCCAGCTACTTTTTCTCTTTAGCCTACTACTTACATTTTTGGGGAGCCCTCTGTATAATATGGTTTACTTTATTCTTCTAGCATTGCAATTATTTTACCGTTGAGGGTAGTTTGTTAACCGGGTAAACACTGATAGAACTTAATGTGTTAATTAGATAGCTAATATGTGAAATAGCCCACAGAAAATGCAACTCACCGCTGATTATGATTAGGTGACTACGTTACATCGGGTTCACAGAGACAATGACGAGCTGTCAGTACAGAGAGTGGCAGTAGGCTCTTTCCTCTCTCCCAAGAGAGCCCATAAATGAACATTGCATTGATATATGAAGCTAGTGCGTGTAACAATGCACTTGGCAGCGGATAATATTATTAGTCTTCTGATTTCATAATTACAGATACCATTGAATATATCTTTTTAAAGATATTAGGATGTTTTACAGAGTAGCCGGCCAGCTGCATGTGAGCACTCTGCTCTTTGCCCATATATGGGTATGTATTTGCAAACATAGAAATGGCCCGTGCTTATGACAGAGTAAAACCTTAATACAGCCCTGGGCATATCTACAGTGATAATATACCTCCAGCCACCACCCTCCCCCCAGTCCTGTGCAGTTCAATATCAGTGCTTTCCGCACTGTGGTATGGAGCTTCTTCCACATGTCAGACACCAAACAATATGTCCAGAAAAACAGGTGCAGAAGTCTCTAGTTTTTAAATAGCAGTATGTACTGGATACAACTCGTTTGCAAGTTTTTCTGCAGGTCACTGTGAGCACTGCGGTTTCTGCCCTCTTGGTGGGGAGGAAATGTTTTTTTCAGAAGACAGGAAATATGTGGTTGATCTTCAGCACATGCACAGTGTGGCCAGTTTTTTGGAAATGACAGTTTTGTTTCAAATCCAATGAGCCTAATCTAACATGAAGTATCGTTTGTGCGGCAGTCTGCAACTGTTAATGAACTTTTCCAAAAAGAAAAAAGTATTGGCCTACAGCCTACATTTATTTTAATTAATTATACATTAAGTTTGTGCTCAATTTTAAAAACCTTAGACACAACACTAAAAAGGAGAAGTACTTGTAAACACAGCCTGTTCGCCTGTTCAAAACATGCATTGTGCATATCTTTGAAGAAATGTTGCACTTCCAAAATCACTGGTTCAAGTAACTAATTTATCGTGAAATATTATATAAACATTTGTTTAGATCACCGGTGTTTTTACAATACTTTAATATTGCAGTTAGAAGTACTTGATACATGTCTCAATATGGTTTCAATTTTTGTGGTTCTCAATAAAGGGAATAGTGGAAACAGTAGAAGAGAGTGGAATCATTTAATAAAATCAGAATACTGTAAAATATATATATAATTAGAATACTGTTTTTTTAAATCATTTTTTGTGAGCACAAGAGCACTGTATGTGGACCAAACTGAATGATTTTTTCATTGCTTTTACAAAAAATAAGGCTGAACAGCACTGCTTCTGCCCGAAGAAGCCCCCTGAGGGCCCAAGCTCCCCTGAGACCCTGTAGGGCATTGTACATAAGTGTGCCTCTCTGCAGACCCCCAAAAGGAAACAGACTGTGTTGACCATGTTGACACAGGGTCAGCAAGGCTTGATGAAAAGACAGTGCTCATCAATACAGGACTATTGCTCCCATCATTGTGCTGCCTCTGCGCAACTCTGCAACCTCAGTGGAATGCTCCCAGAACTGATGAGTTGAAATAGCACTGTATAAACCATGGGTTTTCCACATACAGTGGTGTCTTTAGATAGCTAATGATGTGGGAAATAGTTTTGTGTCATTGGCGGTGTAGTGCACTGGTTGCTGAATAAAGATCTGATAGGAATAAACCACAGGTGTTGCAAGTTACCTGTGAGTCAGCATCCTGCTGTGATACAATGGTTAACCAGGTTTGTTGGACATACAGAGATAACATCAGCAGTGTCTCATTATCTGTAAATCACCAGTGTATTTAAACCTGTCATTTTTAGTTTCTTGTTGCTCGTTCTTCTTTCTGTATTCTGTTCCCGAATCCGCCCCTTTCTCACCCCCTACTCGACCCAGCTCCTGGTCCAAGCGATGGTTCTGTCCCGCCTGGACTGCTGCAATTCCCTCTTGGCTGGCCTCCCAGCATCCACCATCAGACCCCTACAACTTATCCAGAATGCAGCAGCTCGTCTGGTCTTCAACCTTCCCAAATACTCACGTCACCCCCCTGCTTACTTCCCTCCACTGGCTGCCTGCCATGGCTCGCATCAAATTCAAAACATTGCTGCTGGCCTTCCAAGCAGTTAAGGGGTCTTCCCCAGCTTGCCTACAAAAAATCATCAAACCCTACACCCCTGCCAGACCTAATGTAATTTTCCCCACCCCAGTTCAAGCTGTACCTGTTATCTGCTCTGTTCAGTTCTGTTTTTGGATCTTTTGGTTTTGAACTCCACCTGGCTTTTTCGACTCTTCTTTTGATTCTTGGATTTGTGCTTCTGTTTTTCTGTCTCCTCGACTTATGAACTCTGCCTGTCCCACATTGACCTGTCTGCCTGGATCTCGACCTTTGCCTGTTTTCTGGATTGTGTTCTGGATCTGCCCCCCATCGACTGGGATGATGTGCATTCTTATTGTAGTTTGGTAATAGCAGTTTTAACATTCTGTTGCATTTTCTGGTTAAACGGTCACCCAACCATGGAGCTCAGTACACCCCTGTGGTTCCTAAAACGGAGGTTTTGCAGATACGTTGGCTCTCTCAGGATGATACTTTCCCTCTCCAGAGAATTACTGCACTTCCTTCCCTGATCTTTGCACCTGTGTTTACACTTTAATTCCCTCTGGATAAAAGTATCTGGAAAATGGAAGACACCCTAATGACATGTAACAGGGTAAAGACTGGAAAAGTGAAAATGATTTCCACAGAAGAGGCATCTTCTGCACTCAGCCGTGATCCCCGTGAAAGTGGAATGGTTGAAGGAACATGACAGAGTTCAATGTGTTGCCCTGGCCTCCAAATCCCCCAGATCTCAATCCGATGGAGCATCTGTGGGATGTGCTGGATAAACAAGTCCAATCCATGGAGGCCCCACCGCGCAACTTTCAAAAATCTTTTGCCAAATATTATCATCAAAACACCATATTTTTAGACATTTGGATTCCACATATTGAAGAATTATACAGATTTTGAGAGAGCATTTCATAAAAATGAAACATTCATTTTTTTTAAATGCTCACATGTATTTCTTTGTCTTCAGCAATACCATCATATTAATGGCTGTGCATTAATATGATATTTTCAAGTAAAGCTTAAAAGACTTATTTTACTTTGTTCTTTCATTTTTTTAATTTATTTTTTATTGTGTATTTATGTTTTTATTCATTCGCTTGGAAAACTTATTGCAGGGATGGGTATAGTACATTGTTTTTTTGTTTTTTTTACATTTGTGATTCTGAAATAGGCGAAGAGTAACAGAGCTACATTACACTTTAAAAATAATGTAACACAGAGTTTAACATCTATCCAATTTAATACATACAGACACATGGTGACAAACATATTCAATTTCAGTCAATTTATGTCAATTTACTGCATCAGTGACCTAACCTAGAACAAACATACAGCAATCAAAGCAAACTAACTACAGGAAGATCACAAGTGCAGCCCAGGTGAATCAGAAACTCTGCTCATACTGTACAGATGCTGCGCTTTAAAGACACAACATCTTCCTGTTCCCATTCCCTAAAATGCCCCCATGACTGCACTCCCAATTTCCCCTCCTGCAAGCTGGGAAACATCACAATGATGAAAAAAGAGTCCTGAGCTCTCAGACTTCATTCTCATTTCACATAAGTACACGGACCCAGCCTCTGTGTGTTTTATATGGCAATTTCCACATTCCCTCCAGTGTAGCGGACAGCTGGTTCATTAGACGGCCCTGTACATCAACAAACACGTACAGACACAACAGATGAGAGAGAACTGTGAGTGAGCAGAGCTGCAGCCTGAGCCCTGAAACACACATCATGTTTTAGAGAGTAAGTGTGCATCCCAGTGAAAGCACATCACCTGGTCTCCTGTACCATTTCACACACAGTACAATGGTGGCCAGCAGGAGAGGAGCAGCACCCAGACCACACATCACTCTGCCTGTGGAGACACAGAGATGAGGGATGCATACTGCTATACATTGCTCCTGTGCTGAACGTCACTCTGAACATAAGCATCTGCTACAGTAAGTGTAGTGCAATGCATCTGCTACAGTAAGTGTATGCAGTGTACTGTAATGCATCTGCCACAGTAAGTGTACTGTAATGCATCTGCCACAGTAAGTGTACTGCAATGCATCTGCTACAGTAAGTGTATGCAGTGAACTATAATGCATCTGCTACAGTAAGTGTGTGCAGTGTACTGTAATGCATCTGCTACAGTAAGTGTACTGTAATGCATCTGCTACAGTAAGTGTATGCAGTGAACTGTAATGCATCTGCTACAGTAAGTGAATGCAGTGTACTGTAACGCATCTGCTACAGTAAGTGAATGCAGTGTACTGTAATGCATCTGCTACAGTAAGTGTACTGTAATGCATCTGCTACAGTAAGTGTACTGTAATGCATCTGCTACAGTAAGTGTATGCAGTGAACTGTAATGCATCTGCTACAGTAAGTGAATGCAGTGTACTGTAATGCATCTGCTACAGTAAGTAAATGCAGTGGACTGTAATGCATCTGCTACAGTAAGTGTACTGTAATGCATCTGCTACAGTAAGTGTATGCAGTGAACTATAATGCATCTGCTACAGTAAGTGTGTGCAGTGTACTGTAATGCATCTGCTACAGTAAGTGAATGCAGTGTACTGTAATGCATCTGCTACAGTAAGTGTACTGTAATGCATCTGCTACAGTAAGTGTACTGTAATGCATCTGCTACAGTAAATGAATGCAGTGTACTGTAATGCATCTGCCACAGTAAGTAAATGCAGTGTACTGTAATAAGGTGTACAGTGGATGCCATTTTGGCTCTACATCCAGAGTGGCCTTAGGCAATGCTGTGGGAAGCAGACAGACAGGGTCACTGTTCCATTTTCACACCAGTGTATTTATGACTGTGGAGAAAACAAATCACCCTCACAGAGGGACAAAGAAAGGCAGGGCAGCTGGAATTATTCAATAATGAACTCTGGAAAAGTATGTTGGCAGTTATGGAACAAACAGGATACCAGAATGACCAGAAATTATGTGGTTTTTCAGTAATACCCACTGCATTATGGGACCTTGCAAGTTTTACACACAGAAGAATATCAGTCAGCCCTCACCTGTTACCTGTATGTGGACAGGGTGACTGTACTCTGTGTAACAGCACTCACCTGTTACCTGTATGTGGACAGGGTGACTGTACTCTGTGTAACAGCACTCACCTGTTACCTGTATGTGGACAGGATGACTGTACTCTGTGTAACAGCACTCACCTGTTACCTGTATGTGGACAGGGTGACTGTACTCTGTGTAACAGCACTCACCTGTTACCTGTATGTGGACAGGATGACTGTACTCTGTGTAACAGCACTCACCTGTTACCTGTATGTGGACAGGGTGACTGTACTCTGTGTACCAGACTGGGTTGCTCCTCCCTGCTCTGCAGCTGTACTCCCCGGTGTGTGCAAGAGCTGCAGCACTGAGGGTGTACGAGCCTTCAGCTGTACTGGCAATGAGGGCAGTGCCACTTGATCCATCTCCTTTGTACCAGTAATATTCCCAGCCAGCAGAGGGCACTGTGACCTCACAAGAGAGACTGACAGCTTGTCCTCTATATATCCGCCCATGTGGAGAGACCGTCAAGACAGCCCGGGGTGTCTCTGTAAGACAGAGAACCGACTGAGCTTCTCCCTCATAATAATGTTCTCATCAAACATACAGTGCAAACGGGCTTTAACCTGGTATTCAGCTGAGCGCATTTCACTTATCCATGTCCTGGGAAACCATGTGACCGCCTCAGAGTAGGTGTGGGCGGGGTCAACGCTCTAACTACTAGATCGGGGGTGTCTAATCAAATGGCAAATGGTCTGCATTTATATCGCGCCTTTATCCAAAGCGCTGTATAATTGACACACACCAACAGCAAATGGCTACCGTGCAAGGCACCAGCCAGCTCATCAGAAGCAATTGGGGGTTAGGTGTCTTGCTCAGGGACACTTCGACACACCCGGGGGATCAACCAGCAACCCTCCGACTGCCAGACGACTGCTCTTACCTCCTGGGCCAATGTCGCCCCCAATCTTATCCAAAAAGGACCGGTGTGAGCGTGAGTTCTTGTTTTTCCCCAGCACTACGATACCCCGATTCTGACGGGCTAAAACAAAAACCTGAACCCACCTTGGCCCTTTACAGATAAGATTGCACACCCCTGTGCTATTGTAATGCAGATATGACTGCAGTGGAGCTGGTTAGGGTTACGGCTAAGAGCTAAAGCATTATGATTTCCCATTCTATCAGAACAGAGACGACTGCATTCTGTTGATTTAAACAGTAACATGGTGGTTGAATGTGACACTTGCCAGTTGTCTTTAGGCAACAATAAAACAAATGTGCATCAATTAGCTATGATTGACAGACCGTGTCCCCACTTTCCACACATTGTGGTTTGTTACCATAGCTACCTCCATGATAGACGCTCGCACTGTGAGTTTTCACAAGCTAGCTAACTTACTATTTCAACTATGATCGATAGCTAAGGTAAGGATGCTGGCTTATCCAATAATAATTTTTGCTTGCTAGCTAGCCAAGTTAAGATAAAAACACCCATACGTTTAAGTTAACGTCCTTATGAAACCAAATTATTTAGCTTGCTCACGTCCTCATGTGATGCACTGCAAGGAGAACATTCTCAACCGGTTGAAAACAGGACAATACATTTAAAACGCTTACCTATCCAAAACTAAAGAACGGATATATTTAATACTTTCATGATCGTGTTTCTTCGATGCCCTCTTGTGCAAATTTCATATAAAAAGCAAGAAAGCGAGACCAACCACCATGCGTTTTTTATTGTTAATAATGAAACTCGAGATTCAGTAAGCAGTGGCCTATCGATGGCAACCTGCAACCGATGTGGCCCGTCTGTGAGGTTCCCCATTGTAGCTATTTTTAGCATAAAACAAATCATATATAATCTGACGTGACAAACGTACAAAAACGAAAAACAGGGGTTTCCAATGACAGTGCAGATCACAACGCTGCAACTTATTTTGGGGCGTTTTTATAGCTTTTTCTGTTTTTGCTCTTTGTCGTTGTAGTACTATGACTCTTTTACTACTGATTTCAATGGGAGCAGCTGAAATGTGCCGCAGAAAGGGGGCGTGGCATTCCTAGGATGCTTCAGTGACGCATAACCGCTCTGATCTACTAGACGACACGCGAGTTCGACGTGCCATTTTTCAGAGATGTTGTCTCTGTTCTGTATGTCACCGCATATTGGAATCGGTTTGTAAATTCCATGTATTGGAAGAAAGTCTGGATGCTTCCCCATAAATACCTCATTGTGGATAAGGTTAAGGAGGTGTCCTTCAAAATGATTCATAAATACTATCCGGCCATATATACTACCCTGCCATATGCAAAACAATTAAAAGAGACATAAACACAAACTGCTCTTTTTGTGATGAATATCCAGAAACAGTTTTATGCCTATTTTGGCATTGTTCTCACACCAAGAAATTGTGGCAAGACCTTTGCAGATGTAAGGCGGAAATTATTAACATCTGGCATTATCACTCAGGGCTGGTCAGCTTGCTGGCTTCCTCTGGTATTGTGGCAAAATGTGGCTGTAAAGTAATTTAACCCAGGAGCTTGCACCATTAACCCCCACTATCTCCGCACCCATACGGGCAGGAGCCTGTGGGCGAAGACTCAGGCCTCCAGCCGTGAAACTCGTTACGGGGCAACATTCTTTACGACACAAATACTTCCTGCTAGGCCCTGACCTTCTCCTGAACCCCCCTTTCTTACTCCCTCCCTCTCAGATCTCCCTCTTCCTCAGTCACTAAATGATGTGTACAGCACTGGATGTTTCATGACAAAGTCAGTTTCGATAATATTCATGTTTGGTATTATTCTGATTGTTTCAGTGCGACTGGTGCAATGGTTTCATTTCAGCAACAGCAAACCCTGGACATCATAACCAACCAGGAACCAGAGGAAAAACTGTGTGGAGCTCTGCCCCAGTGAAAGCCATGTGCCTCAACCCCCCTGCGCTTCCTGGGGAGGCGTGGCTCCAAATTACAGATGGGTGACCCATTTTTAGGGTTAACATCAAAGGCCAAATTTTGGATTTAAGGACAGCAAACTAAGCAAAGCTTAGCTAATTCTGGGAGAATGCAATCAGCCTCCCGTGCACACAGTGCACGTAATTTCTACGTACAGGGTGTCTGTAGCCAGACTCCCGTATGTAGCTTTCATTACCAGGTATGACTTTTAAGACTCCGTAATTTGGTTTCCTTCTAATGTTTTTATATTGTATTTGGAACTAGTGTGTAATTACGTATGTAACCTGCCTGGTAAAATAAATTGTTAAAACTTGATCTGTGTGGTTTCGCTTACTGACACTCAATGTTATACAGGGAATGCTTGGTTTACCCCCTCGAACTGGTCTAGGGAGGATGAATATTTACACTTAATGTATCACGGCGTATATCACCCGTAGACCTATGATGGTAAATCCCTCGCCTCCGCGTGGTAGTTCATTCATGTCGAGCACAGCCGTAGCTAGGTTGGTCTGCTTGGGTCCCTAGGCTGTAAACAGATATACCCAAGAGTAGCTATTCCTGCGACCTCTGTAATGACTACAGATATCTAGTCAGTTCGTGAGACGTGCACATAACGCGCGATGTGACATGCGGCAGTACCAGCAGAGGACTGTTCGGAGAGTAAATCTCAGTACAGGATTCCTATAGCGATCAAGTCGAAATTATAAATACGACATCCACTAATGTGGATAACTAATCTAAATTATTATTCTAAAATGGAGTCAGATAAACAAAGGTGAATCTATCGGCCCTATTGTGGAGATTCTGGGTCAGCTCGGACCAGTAAAGAGCGGAAGGCAGAGTGGTACTACTGCCTTTGTATCATGATTTATTTATTGGCTGATCTAGAATCTCCGCATAGGGGCCACTAATTTTTAACCCTATTAGTATTCTTTCAGCAACACCAGAAGGACGAGCACGCTGATACCTTCAGCCCTCGCTAAATTCCGTCATTGGGTTAGCGTGGGGTTTTACACAGATAATATCTTTAAATAATTTAATTTATTTTGGGAAAAATGTGGTGTTTGTTTTTTTCAATAACCCAAGAAAAGAAGACATTTTTTTCAAAAATAATACATTTGATATTGATGCTGGCAAAATGTTTCATTCATAAATGTAAATTTAGTAATAAAAAACCTTACTTTGTTGTTTTCATGAAAGATGTTGAACAATAGGTGTAACTACTTTTTAATTCAACTAACAAAAAGGCTATCAAAGCACTTAATGTTATATCTTATATTTTTGAGTGTGATATACCCCTGGCTCTTTTGTTTTTGTTCTGTTTGTACACTATTCCCTGTATACTGAATTCTTACTGTATTCCTTTGTTAATTAATAAAATAAATAAATATGATCTATGGTGGCAGTGATGATGAAGATGTTTAACCTGTCCACTACAAAGTGGATGGTGGAAGACAGGGTGGTTTGATTATCTCAGAAACTGCTGAACTTCTGCGATTTGTCTCTAGATTTCGCAAAGAATGGTGCAAAAAAACAAAAAGAAGTCCAATTACCAGCAGTTCTGTGGGCATAAATGCCTTGTTAATGAGAGAGGTCAGAGGAGAAGGGCCAGACTGGTCAAAGCTGACAGGAAGGTGACAGTAATGCAAATAACCACACATTACAACAGTGCTTTGCAGAAGAGCATCTCTGAACACACAACGCGTCTAAGCTCTAAGTGGATAGGCGAAAGGAGCAGAAGACTCCAGTCTAAAAGATGAGTCTAATGTATACCTAATAAAGTGCTCCCACTCAGTGAGCACTTCATAAGGTTTTTATTAGACTTTTCTTTGGACTTCTACTGCTGTAGCCTATCCTATGATTTGTTGTGTGTTCAGTGATGCTCTTCTGCATACCACTGTTGTAATGTGTGGGTTTTTTAAAGAACATTGGTGAGAGCTGAATAACACTGAGTCCTACCTGAGCAGATCACTCCAACATCCGCTCCATGATTACAGTGAAACTCTGTGTGCAAACTCTGGTTAGTTCAGTGAATGGCACAATGCACACATCAGTTTATAACACAACATAAAAAAATGAAATACTATGTTTTAGACACATGTAATATAAGTTTGCTTTTAAAAATGTACATATCCTCATTTAAATCCAAAGTGCCGTTTGGTATAAGACTATTGTAAGAGCTGAGTCCTACCTGAGCAGGTCACTCCAACATCCTCTTCATGATTACAGTAATGTTTGCCCCATCCTGGTGACTCACACTGCTTCAGTGAGGATTCTGATCCACTGCAGTACACAACACCCATCCATATTCTCCCAGACCCTGGTCCAAAGTGACCCTCTCCTCGTGCATCTACAGCATCTCCACAGCCCAGCTGTCTGCACACCACTCCAGCATCACTCATGTCCCACTGATAATCACACACTGTCACCCACTCTCCCTGATGGTAAACCTCCACTCTCCCAGCACAGGGGCTGCTACCATTCACCAGCCTTATACTGTCTGAGAGAGAGAGAGAGAGAGAGAGGGAGAGAGAGAGAGAGAGAGAGAGTTTTGGCAAAACATCACAATATGGCGGGTCCTATTCCTCTTAAACAGTCCATTAAAAAATGTTTTTGAAAACATCTGAAGAGCAAAATAAACAAAATAGACATGCTGATTCATATTTTATCTGCAACACCTAGTTTGAAAGTTTGATCCTAGTCTTGTGAGCCTTGCGAGCAGTGCTGGACTCAGTTGATTTGCCTGGGCAGATCACGATATGTAAATACAGAACCGCCAAACGTACACGGCACTCACCAGACTGCAAACTTCACGCACCGCAAGCCTCTCCATAGAAAATGAATGGAATGTGTAGAATGCCAGATTTGGTGTGTGAGCACACTGGAACGTTCCTGTCATGTCTGTAATGTTTGTAATGTTTGTAATGTTTGTAATATTTGTCAGCTTTGACCAGTCTGGCCCTTCTCCTCTAACCTCTCTCATGAACAAGGCATTCCTTCCCACTGAACTTCTGCTCACTAGATGATTTCTGTTTTTCGCACCATTCTCCGCAAACTCTAGAGACTGTTGTTCGTGAAAATCCCAGGAGATCAGCAGATACTCAAACCACCCTGTCTGGCACCAACATCAACCAGTCACTTAGATCACATTTCTTCCCCATTCTGACATTTGGTCTGAAAAACAGCTGAACCTCTTCACCATGTCTGCATTCTTTTATGCTTTGCGGCCGCATTATTGGCTGATTCAATATTTGCATTAACAAGCTGGTGTACAGGTCTACCAAAAAAAAGTGGTCACGAGTATATAAGTTTGACTTTCCCAGATATAAGAACAGTTCCACCCTGAATAGAAGAAATGAGGATGTTGAGATGGTTCGAGGTACATATCAGTAATCAGTATTTTTAGTTGGCTAGGTAAGCAGTGTTTGGATAGTTAACTTTGGTCACTTTCGCTCTGTTTGTTTGTTTGTTCAAAAAAAAAAAAATGGCCCTTGTCCTTATCTTTGTTGTACAGGTAGCAGTTGAAATTGTACTTCCCTCTAGGGTCTTTCAGCGAACTTATCCCTGGTTATGGGTACGCACTTTGTTGTACGTCGCTCTGGATAAGAGCGTCTGCCAAATGCCAATAATGTAATGTAATGTAATATCAGGGAGATCATACAAACTCCACACTTGATTAAACTCACACACACTGGCGTGTAACATTTCACAGTATAATGAATAAAGACCTTGTTAAATAAAAACTCATATGGCCTATTAAGGGGCTATATTCACCCAGCATCACAGAAACTCTCACAGTGCACAGAAGACTCTTACCAGAACACACCAGGCCCACATCGTTTCCATGGGAGCAGGGTTGATTCTGTGAGGGTGCAGTGGGGCAGAAGTTAATCTGAGATTCGTTGCCTCTGCACTGAATCTCCTCTGCCCACACCTGGCCCTCGCCCTGGCCGAATGCAGCTGCCCCACGCAGCTCTTTAGGAGCCCCACAGCCCAGCTCCCTGCACACAACCTCTGCGTCCTGCTGGTCAAAGTCAGCATCACACACCGTGCCCCAGGAGCTCCCATGATGCACCTCTACTCTCCCAGAGCACAGGTCAGTCCCGCCCACGAGCCTGACCTCTGCAGTTGAACAGAGAATAAAGAGAGAATCATTAGCAATGGCTGGCACCTTATTCCAGAGACAACATTCAGCACAGCTGTCTGGACACAGGACTGCACAGCTATTATACATAGGGTGTGAGATGAGCCAATCACACGTCTACTGCAGTCTGAGGTGAGACAATTACCTGTAAACCTCTTTAGGAGATGAGCCAATCACATTTACAAAATAAGAGCAACATAAAAAGACAGAACATAAACATGAGTCTGTTGCAACTGTGCAAACTCTGGTTAGTTCAGTGAATGGCACAATGCACACATCAGTTTATAACACAACATAAAAAAATGAAATACTATGTTTTAGACACATGTAATATAAGTTTGCTTTTAAAAATGTACATATCCTCATTTAAATCCAAAGTGCCGTTTGGTATAAGACAATTGTAAGAGCTGAGTCCTACCTGAGCAGATCACTCCAGCATCCTCTCCATGATTACAGTAATGTTTGCCCCATCCTCGTGACCCACACTGCTTCAGTGAGGATTCTGATCCACTGCAGGACACAGCACCCATCCATATTGTCCCAGACCCTGGTCCAAAGTGAGCCTTTCCTAGTGCATCTACAGCATCTCCACAGCCCAGCTGTCTGCACACCACCCCAGCATCACTCATGTCCCAGCGATAACCACACACTGTCCCCCACTCTCCCCGATGGTAAACCTCCACTCTCCCAGCACAGGGGCTGCCACCATTCACCAGCCTCACATCCTCCCTGCCTGAGAGAGAGAGAGAGAGAGAGAGAGAGAGAGAGAGAGATACTCAAATTGAAATAATAGCACTATATACACTCAGTGAGCACTGTTTTAGGCATTTATTAGACTTATTGGTCTTCTGCTGCTGTAGCCTATCTACTTAGAGGTTTGACACGTTGTGTGTGAAGAGATGCTGTTCTACTGCTGTAATGTGTAGTAGTTTGCGTTACTGTCGACTTCCTGTCAGCTTTGACCAGTCTGGCCCTTCTCCTCTGACCTCTCTCATTAACAAGGTGTTTCTGCCCGCAGAACTGCTGCTCACTAGATGTTTTTAGTTTTTCGCATCATTCTCCACAAACTCTAGAGACTGTTGTGGATGAAAACCCCAGGAGATCAGCAGATACTCAAACCACCCTGTCTGGCACCAACATCAACCAGTCACTTAGATCACATTTCTTCCCCATTCTGACATTTGGTCTGAAAAACAACTGAACCTCTCAACCATGTCTGCATTCTTTTAGGCATTTAGGTGCTGCCACATTATTGGCTGATTCAATATTTCCATGAACAAGCTGGTGTACAGGTCGACCTAATATAATGGTCACTGAGTATATAAGTTTGCCTTTCCAGATGTAAGAACAGTTCTGCCCTGAATAGAGGAAATGAGGATGTTGAGATGGTTCTAAGTACATAACTGGGAGATCATACAAACTCCACACTTGATTAAACTCACACATACTGACGTGTAACATTTCACAGTATAATGAATAAAGACCTTGTTAAATATAAACTCATATGGCCTATTAAGGGGCTATATTCACCCAGCATCACAGAAACTCTCACAGTGCACAGAAGACTCTTACCAGAACACACCAGGCCCACATCGTTTCCATGGGAGCAGGGTTGATTCTGTGAGGGTGCTGTGGGGCAGAAGTTAATCTGAGATTCGTTGCCTCTACACTGAATCTCCTCTGCCCACACCTGACCCTCGCCCTGGCCGAATGCAGCTGCCCCACGCATCTCTTTAGGAGCCCCACAGCCCAGCTCCCTGCACACAACCTCTGCGTCCTGCTGGTCAAAGTCAGCATCACACACCGTGCCCCAGGAGCTCCCATGATGCACCTCTACTCTCCCAGAGCACCGGTCAGTCCCACCCACCAGCCTGACCTCTGCAGTTGAACAGAGAATAAAGAGAGAATCATTAGCAATGACCGGCACCTTATTCCAGAGACAACATTCAGCACAGCTGTCTGAACACAGGACTGCACAGCTATTATACATAGGGTGTGAGATGAGCCAATCACACGTCTACTGCAGTCTGAGGTGAGACAATTACCTGTAAACCTCTTTAGGAGATGAGCCAATCACATTTACAAAATAAGAGCAACATAAAAAGACAGAACATAAACATGAGTCTGTTGCAACTGTGCAAACTCTGGTTAGTTCAGTGAATGGCACAATGCACACATCAGTTTATCACACAACATAAAAAAATGAAATACTATGTTTTAGACACATGTAATATAAGTTTGCTTTTAAAAATGTACATATCCTCATTTAAATCCAAAGTGCCATTTGGTATAAGACTATTGTAAGAGCTGAGTCCTACCTGAGCAGATCACTCCAGTATCCTCTCCATGATTACAGCGATGTTCACCCCATCCTGGTGACCCACACTGCTTCAGTGAGGATTCTGATCCACTGCAGGACACATAAGCCATCCATATTCTCCCAGACTCTGGTCCAAAGTGAGCCTCTCCTAGTGCATCTACAGCATCTCCACAGCCCAGCTGTCTGCACACCACCCCAGCATCACTCATGGTCCACCAATTATCACACACTGTCCCCCACTCTCCCCGATGGTAAACCTCCACTCTCCCAGCACAGGGGCTGCCACCATTCACCAGCCTTATACTGTCTGAGAGAGAGAGAGAGAGAGAGAGAGAGAGAGAGAGAGAGAGAGAGAGAGAGAGAGAGAGAGAGATAGAGAGATAGTGGGAGAGAGAGGGAGAGAGAGAGAGAGATAGAGAGAGAGAGAGAGAGAGAGAGGGAGAGAGAGAGAGATAGAGAGAAAGAGAGATAGAGAGAGAGAGATACTCAAATTGAAATAATAGCACTATATACACTCAGTGAGCACTGTTTTAGGCATTTATTAGACTTATTGGTCTTCTGCTGCTGTAGCCTATCTACTGAGAGGTTTGACACGTTGTGTGCTCAGAGATGCTGTTCTACTGCTGTAATGTGTAGTAGTTTGCGTTACTGTCGACTTCCTGTCAGCTTTGACCAGTCTGGCCCTTCTCCTCTGACCTCTCTCATTAACAAGGTGTTTCTGCCCGCAGAACTGCTGCTCACTAGATGTTTTTAGTTTTTCGCACCATTCTCCACAAACTCTAGAGACTGTTGTGCATGAAAACCCCAGGAGATCAGCAGATACTCAAACCACCCTGTCTGGCACCAACATCATCCAGTCACTTAGATCACATTTCTTCCCCATTCTGACATTTGGTCTGAAAAACAACTGAACCTCTCGACCATGTCTGCATTCTTTTAGGCATTTAGGTGCTGCCACATTCTTGGCTGATTCAATATTTCCATTAACAAGCTGGTGTACTGGTCGACCTAATATAGTGGTCACTGAGTATATAAGTTTGCCTTTCCAGATGTAAGAACAGTTCTGCCCTGAATAGAGGAAATGAGGATGTTGAGATGGTTCTAAGTACATAACTGGGAGATCATCCAAACTCCACACTTGATTAAACTCACACACACTGACGTGTAACATTTCACAGTATAATGAATAAAGACCTTGTTAAATATAAACTCATATGGCCTATTAAGGAGCTATATTCACCCAGCATCACAGAAACTCTCACAGTGCACAGAAGACTCTTACCAGAACACACCAGGCTCACATCGTTTCCATGGGAGCAGGGTTGATCCTGTGAGGCTGCTGTGGGGCAGAAGTTAATCTGAGATTCGCTGCCTCTACACTGAATCTCCTCTGCCCACACCTGGCCCTCACCCTGGCCGAATGCAGCTGCCCCGCGCAGCTCTTTAGGAGCCCCACAGCCCAGCTCCCTGCACACAACCTCTGCGTCCTGCTGGTCAAAGTCAGCATCACACACAGTGCCCCAGGAGCTCCCATGATGCACCTCTACTCTCCCAGAGCACAGGTCAGTCCCGCCCACCAGCCTGACCTCTGCAGTTGAACAGAGAATAAAGAGAGAATCATTAGCAATGGCCGGCACCTTATTCCAGAGACAACATTCAGCACAGCTGTCTGAACACAGGACTGCACAGCTATTATGCATGGGGTGTGAGATGAGCCAATCACACGTCTACTGCAGTCTGAGGTGAGACAATTACCTGTATACCTCTTTAGAAGATGAGCCAATCACATTTACAAAATAAGAGCAACATAACAAGAAAGAACATAAACATGAGTCTGTTGCAACTGTGCAAACTCTGGTTAGTTCAGTGAATGGCACAATGCACACATCCGTTTATAACACAACATAAAAAAATGAAATACTATGTTTTAGACACATGTAATATAAGTTTGCTTTTAAAAATGTACATATCCTCATTTAAATCCAAAGTGCCGTTTGGTATAAGACTATTGTAAGAGCTGAGTCCTACCTGAGCAGATCACTCCAACATCCTCTTCATGATCACAGTTATGTTCACCCCATCCTAGTGACCCACACTGCTTCAGTGAGGATTCTGATCCACTGCAGAACACAGCACCCATCCATGTTCTCCCAGACCCTGGTCCAAAGTGAGCGTCTCCTAGTGCATCTTTAGCATCTCCACAGCCCAGCTGTCTGCACACCACCCCAGCACCACTCATGTCCCAGTAATCATCACACACTGTCCCCCACTCTCCCCGATGGTAAACCTCCACTCTCCCAGCACAGGGGCTGCCACCATTCACCAGCCTTATACTGTCTGAGAGAGAGAGAGAGAGAGAGAGGAGAGAGAGAGAGAGAGAGAGAGAGAGAGAGAGAGAGAGAGAGAGAGAGAGAGAGGGAGGGAGAGAGGGAGAGAGAGAGAAATACTCAAATTAACTTCACGAATGAACAGATTTAAGACAACTCAAGAAAGCTTTCCTTAAACTGAAAGGTATTTGCTGCTATGCCTGGAAAGGCTTCAAGATTGCAGAATGCTTTTTACCATTGGCCAACACGGCCTAAAGAAGTGAAGAATATGCATAGATTTTTTATGCTATACAGGATAGAAACATCTTCTTGATACACATGGTCATGTAAAAACACTGATTAAAGATCTTTAATACTGATTAACCCCTTCCCCGGCGGAGACGAGTATATACGTTTTGACCGAATGTGTTTTTTTTCAGTCACGGACGAGTAAACAGGTCTAAACACTTTTATTTTCAAAATAAAATTTCAACCACAAAAATGGGAAAAAAAATGAAATACAAGTTCTTCTTTATAATCAGCATAAAAAATACTATATTAAATTTTAAAATTTTAAAATCGTCTGAAAATGACAGGTTTTTTCCAAAATAATTGGCGGGGAAGGGGTTATCCTGTTGGACCATATTCCCTGTGGCTTCAAAGGATGACCCCAGCAGTGTCTGTAGTAACACAGGGACACCACTAGGGTGCGCTCTATCTGCCTTGCGTTGTGCACTGGACACCAGTGATTTGATTTCTGCCAATGAGGCCTGTCACATGACTGATTAAGCAGATGACACTCCTGTGACAGCGCTCCTCTCTCAGGGAAAAGAAGCCCCTATAGACTGCAGGGACACACGTTGGCCACAAGGGGGAGAAAAACCCTTTTACTTTGTCAGACACAAAAACTGTTTCACTGCCCTGATAATTGAAAGAAGAATGCTGATATGGTATTAAAAAGCACTTGCAGATATCAGAAGTTCCATGCCATTACAAAAAAGGACATAGTCAAAATGTAATCAGGATCTACTTTGTACAAAAAATAAGAGTTGTAAAACTTTTATTTAGACTGGGATGATGTGCTTTCTTATTGTAGTTTGGTAATAGCAGTTTTAACATTATGTTGCATTTTCTGGTTAAACGGTCACCCAACCATGGAGCTCAGTAGACCCCTGTGGTTCCTAAAACGGAGGTTTTGCAGATACGTTCGCTCTCCTGGGATGATACTTTCCCTCTCCAGAGAATTACTGCACTTCCTTCCCTGATCTTTGCACCTGTGTTTACACTTTAATTCCCTCTGGATAAAAGTATCTGGAAAATGGAAGACACCCTAATGACATGTAACAGGGTAAAGACTGGAAAAGTGAAAATGATTTCCAAAGAAGAGGCATCTTCTGCACTCAGCCGTGATCCCCTGCAGATGGGGAAGGATGGTTCCTCTAAAGAAGTGTCGAAGTGAATCTTGGTTAAAGAGTAATATCCCAACACATATAATTGATGTATCTGGTTATGTTTGTTTTAGAAAAGACAGATTGATGGGGGGGTGGAGTGTTGATCTATATTAGAGATACTTTTAAATCTGTTCAAATGAATCTGGACACACCTTTAGAATGCGTGGCTATTAATGTAGTCTTGTCAACAAAAATGAAATGTAATCTTGTGACACTATGTAATCCTCCCTCACATGGTGTTTCATTTTACCAGGATTTTGATGAATTCATTAAACAGATAAATTGTCGCTGTGAAACTATCTTTTTCAGAGACTTCAATATAAATTGGTGAACAAAAGCAGAGAGCAAAAACTGAAAACAATGTATTCAAAACATCATTTTCACCAAATAATTAAAGGACCAACAAGACTAAAGTCACTAAAACCCTTATTGATTTGATCTTCACAAATAGAACTGAGCGAGTGACAAAGACGTACAATTTAATTACAGGTCTGTCTGACCATAATATGATTTTAATTGTTAGAAAATTATCCAGAGTTCACAGGCATCCCAAAGAATAAAATAACACAATTTGAAAATGAATTACAGAATATTAATTGGGATAACATTAAACAAATTCAGGATTTAAATACCTGCTGTACTACAATGACGAAAACACTTTTTAGATGTGATTCAGAAATACACTCATTGAAGCACCCACAGCGTAGTAGGGCTTTACTGTGGTAGAATAAGGATATTCGCCACCTGATGAAAAAACATGTTACTTCATGCAGTTGATCACAGAATCAGAGGGGAAAAGCTTGGCACTTTGGAAGCACTTGAATATTTTAGCCAACTGAGTGCCTAACCCACAAAAATCAACAGTGGAATTGATTATAGAAATGAGTTAGTAATGATAGTATTGAAATTGCAAACAAATTTAATAAATGTTTTACTCAATCAGCTGAGGACATGGCAGCAAGTTTCCAACCAGTACAGGTAAAAGATACACTGAGAGACAAATCAACGTCCTTTTATATTAAAGAAGTAGATCAAAGAAAGACTGGTAAGGTTATCACGCAGTGAAGGCAATCTAAGGCCAAGGATAATTTTGTTATTTTGTTTACAAAAAAAAACATAGTTCTCTTCTCTTAACGGCAGTAACACATGTGGTCAATTTATCAATCAGAACTAATGAGTTTCCTCAGCATTGGAAATCGGTAACTATCACTCCAATTCCAAGTCTGGAGCACTTGACCAGGGGCCTCATTTATAAACGTTGCGTAGGCACAAAAGAATGCGTACGCCACTTTCTAAGCAAACTTTGGCATTTATAAAAAACGAACTTGACCGGAAAATATGCGGTCCTCCACAGAAACTCTGACCCATGCGTACGCACATTAACTGGAGAAATGAGAAACTGTGCATTTAATGCTCGTGACGTAAGACCAGGAAAACAGGAAGTGAAACAGGATATAAAAAGGTATAAAGATTTGCCGGGAGTTGTGGCTGGGTATGGCTGCTATAAGGACGTGCTTCGTCCCTGTTATACTTACTAAAGTGTTGTATTGTTGAATCTCGCTATACGGGTTCTCTCCCTTCCTAAGTGCAACAAAACATTTGGCGACGAGAGAAGTCGAAAATGATACACAACAGATACCACTGTGTAAAATAAATCGAAATTGATTGTTGTTTATTGTACTCTTAAAGGGTTCTGATTTTCTGCATGTTTACACTAGGACTCGGAACTATACTGTCCTCTCAGGTCCTCTTTGCACTTGTTCTTGTGTTTAATTTGTACTTTGTTGTACGTCGCTCTGGATAAGAGAGTCTGCTAAATGCCATGCAATGTAATGTAATGTAATGTAATGAAATATTACCTCTCACGTATCATATACGAAGAGTTAATTCGCAAAAATGGATAAAAGCCTCTCACAACGAATAAACAAACAGCTGTTTGATTGATGCTCCCTGGAGTGCCCAAAAAATATGATTTAGGATGATAAATATAAACGGAGACGTTGTAAAATAATCCCTCAAATATGTAGACGAATTGTTAAACAATACTTCATGTTAAGTGTATTCTCATAAATAATATGGTGAACAGTCGGACAAATTGCGCTGCACTGATGCCGTTTACAATGCATCAGTCGGCAGATACGAGCAAAGTTTCATATATTGTTATCATATTCATATATTATGTTTTTTTTCCAATGGTGCTAGACAAATAACGTGTATTATTATTATTATTATTATTATTATTATTATTATCGTCATCATCACATTCGTTGTGCAGAACTGTTCGTCATTTACAATCAATCAGGGTAATTCCCACACCTGTAGCTTTTCAGAGGCAATCAAATGGCTGAAATCCCTTTTCTTGGCCTTCTTTTCAGCGTTTGCCATTGTCGTCTTCGTGAAATGCATATTCATTAGGGGTGTTTCACTGCCTATTTATAGGCAACTGTGGGCGGGACACGAAGCTGGCAAAGTTGCGCCACATTTAGAGTTGATTGTGATTTATAAAGGAAAACTGGCATGGGACGTGCGTATGCACTGTTTTATAAATCTGAATATTTTTTTGCGTAGGCACGTCCTAGGTTTCATGCTTACGCAACCTTTTGACGTGAATCCTAAGCACAGTTTTATAAATGAGGCCCCAGGTCTGTAACTACAGACCAATTTCAATTTTATCAGCACTCTCAAAGGTTCTTGAAAAAACAGTTGCTAAACAATTTGTTGATTACCTTGAAAGTAATCACTTTCTGCACCCCAAACAATTCAGACCAAGGTACTCAACAGAGTTAGCAAACTGTTACCTCACTGAAACTATAAAACAGTCATTAGATGAAGGCAGTGTAGTGGGAGCAGTATTTTTGGACTGTGAACCATGAAATTCTTTCAAATAAACTGCAACGATTTCATTTTTCAAACAATGCAATAACCTGCTTTAGATCTTATCTTGAATACACAGAGCAATGTGTTAGAATAAATTCTACCCAGTCATCTGCCCAAACTTGCCAAATGGGAATTCCATAAGGTTCAATTTTAGGCCCTTTACTTTTTAGTTTATATGTAAATGACTTACCTGATAGCTGTAAAAGAGTTAGATGCCAAATCTATGCGGACGACACAATTATATATGTGCATGCAAAAAAAACCTCATGACTTTGAACTGTAATAAGATGGTCTCAATGTGCTTTTTAATAAAAATAAATTTCAATGAAAATTTAAGAATAAAGATTCACGAGCAAGAGATAGATGAGGTACATGAAATGACATTTTTAGGTGTTAATTTAGACTCTCAGCTTAAGTTCGATAAACATGTAAAGAGGTTGTGCAAAACTGTCAAAACAAATTTCAATTGCTTCTGCTTAATTAGACATTACATATCTATTAAGGCAGCACAGCAGTTTATGCATGCCATTATATTTTCTCATTTATCATACTGTATAACCGTTTGGGGCCAGGCCAACCAAACAACAACTACACCCATCAGGTTGTTATATAAACAGGCACCATTGCCTAATTTTACAGAAACATAACATGCTTTGACAGTTTTGTAAATGTACCATTTATTAAACTTATTTTTAAATGTGAACAACCTTGCCCCAGAAATAAAACAAACAAAACAGTGGAATCAGAGGTGCAACAACTGGAAATCACAGAGCAGCAAAACGCAGAACAACATTTGGTCAGAAATCTTTCTCAGTAAGAAGTATACAACTGTGGAACGCATTACCATCTGAAATTAAAACATTGAAAGATCTCAAGATTATTAAACACACATGCTGAAACTGAAGCAAGTCTGTGAAAAACGGATTTTATGTATTATTAACATTTAGATTTTTGTCTTTGCCCTTATTTTAGTGTTTGTACTTATTTTAGTCTTTTATCTGTACCACTTTTTAATGTTTAGGTATTATTTTTAGTTCAATGCTTCTGTATTTCCCGTTTTAACTTTAAAAAACCTGGCCCGGGACAGGGGTTGCACATTAGCCAAGGCTAGAAACCTGTAGGCATCTACTTTGCATTTTATATATAAAGCAAAAAGTGTTTTTAATGTTTCACATTTGTGATGGTTTTGTTTTCAGTCAAATGTTGTTTTCACCATGAGGAAACAGTTCATATCTGTAGTTGCGCTTCATGAAATGCCTGCCCGTTAAACAATCACTATTTATCAGTGTATAATTTTTTTATTTCTTGTTAAATTTCCATATTTATTTATTTATTTTATTTTAGTTGACAACATGCTTTTAAAAAAAACATGCCACATATTCAAACCAATGTGAGCTTGAAATATAATATTACATATAATATTATTATTATATATTGGTATAAGAAGATGTTAAGGATATTAACTGTTCAGAATCTGTTATTTAAAAAGATTTCCATCAGAAGTCTGACTCTGGATCAATGTTGCTTTAGCCCTGCTTAGAAAGTTAAGGTTTCCACAGGCATTACCACTAGTAGAGGCGGCACGGATGGTGCAGTGGGTAGCACTGCCGCCTCACAGCAAGGAGGTCCTGGGTTTGAATCCCCGTTGGCCAGGGCCTCTCTGTTAGGCTGTTTGGAGAGTCTAAATTGACCGTAGGTGTGAGTGTGTGAGCGAATGGTGTGTGTGCCCTGCGATGGACTGGCGACCTGTCCAGGGTGTATTCCTGCCTTTCGCCCAATGTATGCTGCGATAGGCTCCAGCCCCCCTGCGAACCTGTTCAGGATAAGCGGGTTCAGATAATGGATGGATGGATTACCACTAGTAATTAGTAATAGTGTTTGTATACTATATATATATATATCTATAATTTTTTCTCAGTCATTTTTTTTTAAATATATATTTTTTAAATAATTTATTAAAGTGCTCTCATGAGGAAATGAGCAATGCTGTGAAGAGAGTGTGCCAATTTCCTGTGAATCAAATACAGAAACATTTTCTAAATAATTCATAATGACATTTGTTTGTTGAAAACTCAATGAATCATGCAGAGAAATGTTCCTCCAGTAATCTGTGGTGTTTACAGGCTGCCTGTAACCCTGCTCTTACTGGAGAGCCCTTTGACCAGCAGACCCTCTGACCCCTTGGCCCTGGCCCCCAGTCTCTGACCCTGACTGGGTGTGGAGAAGCAGGAGAGGAGGATGAAGCTGGTACTCACTGGCTGTGGAGAGCAGGAGGAGGGAGGAGAGAGAGAGGAACAGCAGACATGTCTCCATCTTCAGCGCAGACAAACGCACCCTTCCACAGAGCAGAGTGGATGCTCACACCTGCACCTCTGAGCTCTAAGATAAACTGAGCCCTTCCCTGAAAGACATTTGCTGTGGCCTCCCATTTCCTTTTTTTGCTCAAATGTAGGTTGGCGTTTAAGCCCAGCATGAAGTCATGCGATTCTATTTCAAGACCTTGACTGATCTATGGATCATGATTAGTTAATCAGTTGAAGCTTGGCTAAAACAGAAACCTGCACCCACCCCGGACCTTTCTGGATAAGATCGCCTGAAAGTATTTTGAGCATTTCCAAATGAAGTTGACATTTTTATGATTAATAGTTTTTGAGAAGGGGAGCTTTGTTTGACAGCAACCATGGCATTAAGGAGCTAGCTACCTAGCTACTGTTACTTGACACAGGTGCTGAAGCTATCTATCGATATATCTATCTATACAAATTATATACAAGACACGGAGCAAGCTAGCTATCAATTGATCTGGTGAGAAACGATTTAATTTAACGTCAGTGCACTGCCGGACTTGTCAATTGAGCAGGTGCAGATACAGACTGGTGCTGGTGTCAAACCAAAGCTCTTGTTCTCAAAAACAACTCATTTTAAAAATGTCAACTTAGTATGACAATGCTCAGAAGACTTTCAGCTTGTCAGAAATATTTAAAACATATTGGACATTGTTGTCAAAATATATACAGTACTGTGCAAAGGTTTTAGGCATGTGTGAAAAAATGCTTTCAAAAATAGAAATGTTAATAGTTTATTGTTATCAATTAACAAAATGCATAAACAGAAGAGAATGAACAGAAGAAAAATCTAAATCAAATCAATATTTGGTGTGACCACCCTTTGCCTTCAAAACAGCATCACATCTTGGAGAACTAGCCACAGTTCTTCTGTGGATTTAGGCAGCTTCAAATGCTTCTGTCTCTTCATGTAATCCCAGACAGACTCAATTATGCTGAGATCAGGGCTCTGTGGGGGCCATACCATCACTTCCAGGACTCCTTGTTCTTTACACTGAAGATAGTTCATAATGACATCGGCCAACTGTTTGGAGTCATTGTCCTGCTGCAGAATAAATTTGGGGCCAATCAGATGCCTCCCCTGTATTGCATGATGGGTAAGTATCTGCCTGTAATTCGCAGCATTGAGGAGACCATTAATCCTGATCAAATTCCCAACTCCATTTGCAGAAATGCAGCCCCAAACCTGCAAGGAACCTCCACCATGTGTGACCTGGCATAACACCACTCGATTACGCCACCTTGGGAATTATGCCCAAGGAAATAGTTTAAGAATTTAAGAATTAAATTAACAAGCAGAGACATGAGTTCAATATTAAAAACAGAGTTTATTTGTTACAATCCAAAAAAACAGTAGAAAACCCACACAAAAACCCACAGGATCGCCAAACTTATAAAATTAGCCGGTAGGTCTTCCCATCGCTACTGGGTGTGGGTACGGGTCGGTGGAGGGTGGAACTGAAAGGTCACTTCACTCGTGAAGTTGCTATCACAACAAATTCTATGTGACAGCTGTCAGGAAACCGGAAACGTGACCGTGGAGGGGATAAGTTTTGTAAAGGGGATAGAATTTGTTGTGACAGCACCTTCACGAGTTCAGTTCCACTTCTGGTAAGTCCTCTACCCTCCACAGACCCGTACCCTCACGCACCCAGTACCCGCTGATATCCTGAGAAACTGTCTGGTTAAGTTCCAGGTAGGAGTTAAAGCAGCCAGAGCATGGGTTTTTTGTGCTGTGATATCAAAACACCACAGGCCTAAATTTCTGTTAAACACAATTAATCCTGACACTTCCTCTGTGATATGATGATTTTTTAAAATGTCTTTATTTCCAAGTTTGATGACATCTGATCTCACATCCCACCTCCTGCACATGGTCCTTCCAGCCTTCCTATGCACACTGTTGTCTTCAGTCAGTTTGAGCCAGTCTCTCTTTCCGTCCTGATAGATACAGTGTCTCATATGAAGCCCACTACCTGCCCTCTTGACACTATCCTCTCACACCTCCTTAAAATGGTTTTAGACACAATTGGTCCCAGCATCCTGTCTATTATAAACCACTCACCTCAGGCATTGTTCCTTCCTGCTTTATTTTTATTTTTATTTTTTTTATTCCCGCCACCCCCCCCCCACCCTCTTGGGAGGTCAACTTTATTCTCAATAATACAAAAACAAACATATATACATTGGTAATTTTGAGAGAGAGAGAGAGAGAGAGAGAGAGGGAGAAGGAGAAAGAGCAAAGGAAGAAAACAATATGAAGCCTTTGAGGGGAGGGTAAAACAAAACAGACAGAGTCACTAAAAATAACAATAAATGAAAAAAAGAATAATAATAAAAAGAATAATAAAGTGTGGAAAGAGTGACTTGTGTACACATGGATACGCAGACCAACGGGCAGATAGACAGGAGGATGAACAGACAAACAGACAGGTGGACAAGTGGGTGGTTGTTGATTGGAGACTTGTATGGAAAAAGGGAGAGAAGAGGAGAAAAAGTAATAATAATAAAAGTAACGATGGGGAAAAAATGAAATAAAATAAGAAGAACATGATGAATATGAATAACACATTCTTAAATACAAAAGAAAAAGAAAAAAATATATACAAAACAAATAAAAATAAAATAAAAATAACAAATAACAAAGCAAAACCAAAAAAAAGCAACAGTAAAAGGAAAATATGCATGATTACGGATGGGTTGGATTGGGATTTGGCATTGTATGGATAGTGTTTCTAGAGTATGTGAGTATATGTTGGTTAGGGTGGGGTTGGGGGGTTAGTCCACAGGCAAATTGAATGATTTTATGAAAGGACCCCAAATGTTTGCCACGTGTGAGCTTTGGCGCTGGTGTGAAATTAGTTCCATGGTCCCTTCCTGCTTTAAACATGCAGTGGTTCAGCCTCTGTTAAAAAATCCAAACCAAACCCACTATTCTAAATAACTTCTGCCCCAAAAGTCTTGGAAAAAATAGCTCTTTCACAACTCTTATAATTAACCAAATTACAAAACCAAATTAACATCTTTGAAACGTTTCAGCCTGGCTTCACAGCCCTTCACAGTACTGAACCTGCGCTCCTTAAAGTGTCGCCAGAGAATGCTCTATTTTAGGTTGACCATGATCGGACCGGATTATGCACACAGTTGCCAGTCAAGGCCATCCATCCATCCATTATCTTAACCCGCCTATCCTGAACAGGGTCACAGGGGGGCTGGAGCCTATCCCAGCATACATTGGGTGAAAGGCAGGAATACACCCTGGACAGGTCGCCAGTCCATCGCAGGGCAGATACACTATTCACTCACACAAAATGGTTTCCCTCTTATCTAAAGAACAGGACCTTCTCAGTTAACATCAAGTGCTCCTCGTCCTCCTCTGCTCCTATTCCATGTGGAGTCCCCCAGGGTTCAATTTTTGGGCTATTTCTTTTCTGCCTGTACATGCTCCCCCTCGGCTCTATTGTAGAGAAATGCAATATTCCACTGTTATGCTGACGATATTCAGCTTTACCTCCCTATAAAAGCAAACGACAAGTTCTCGCTTAAGAGCCTGTGTGATTGGCTTGCTGACATCGAAGACTGGATGACTAAATACTTTCTCCAACCAAGAGAAAGTAAGATGGAGGTGATCCGGTTCGGTCCACCTGACACTCTTAGAGGTCTCTCTATTAATCTAGGGCCTCTGTTCACTGCAATAAACCCCATGCCAAAAGCATTTTTGATTCGACCCTCACGTTCAACAAACACATTAATTCTGTCATTAAAACCAGCTTTTTTCAACTCCGAGCCAAGCCAAGGCCAAGCCCTTTCTTTGGCTTCACAACTTGGACATAGTTATTCATGCATTATATCATCCCTCCTCCGCCTGCAGCTAGTGCAAAATGCTGCTGCAAGGCTTTTAACAGGTAATGTGAACACATCACACCAATTCTCGCTTCCCTGCACTGGCTCCTGGTTAGATATAGGATTGATTTTAACATCTTGTTGTTTGTTTCTAAAGCACTCAATGGTTTAGCCTTCTCCCCCCTCCCCCCATATCTCTGATCTCCTTCGCCCATATTCTGTGCCCAGGTCACTGAGGTCTTACACCCAACTGCTCCTCTCTGTTCCTCGGTCTCGACTAAAGCTAAAGGGTGACAGGGCTTTGCTGTGGCCGTACCGAGACTGTGGAACAAACTGCCCCTCTCTATCAGGTCTGCACCATCCATACACACCTTCAAACCCCAGCTCAAATCCATTCACTTCTTCACTTCTTTTCCCTTGCTTTTAATTCCACCAGAACTGTCTTTGTTGTCATTTTTGTTGTATCTTTATGCATTATTATTGCAGTCCTACGGATTGTAACATTCTTTTCCCCATTCTGATGGTTGATGGGAACATTAACTGTATGCATTGCACTGCTGCCACACAATTGGGTGATTTCGATAATCGCTTGAATAAGTAGAAGTAATAAAGTAAAAATGTTCCTAATAAAGTGCTCGGTGAGTGTATATGCATTTTAAATAGGAAGCAGCCTGCTCCTTTTACTCTGCAGCTATTGCATGCACTGTGCAGCACATCAGCACCAGGGTAACGTGCACTCTTCATGCTTCTTCCTCATGCCCTACCTTCAGGACAACTAATTGTATCAATAACAGAGTTTTTTTTTTTTTTTTAAATTGCACTTATGATGACAATATGTTTAGAACAACACTTCATGTGTATTTTACTAGCTATGGATGTGATGCTTTAACTTGTCGAAGAACCTATGCACTTGTAAGTCGCTTTGGATTAAAAGCGTCTGCTAAATGACAAAAATGTAAATGTAAATGTCTTCAATAATAGAGTTTGTTTCTAGCATTGCGGAGTAGCAGAGATGGAACATTATCTTAGATCAGTATCTATGGAACTGAGAGGCCCACAGATAAAGAGCTCCACTGACATCACCACAGGAAAAAGTCAAAAGATAAAAAAGTTATCTGCGGTGCTGTGCTATGCTGTTTTGTCATTTTCAGTTTTCACTTGTTTCCTTTTTCATTAATTACATTAATGGCATTTTGGCAGACGCTCTTATCCAGAATCATTCTTCGCTTTGCACCATAGCACATACCTTAGTAAGCAGATCGGATTTTACAAGATGGTGGTACGCTACGTACTGTCAATAACAGATGCTGAATTACCTTGTTGCTTTCTTAAAATGCAGCAAACATTTGAGCAGAGGAACTGGTCTGTGAGATGTGAGAGAAGATACTAGTCTTCCTGACCACAAGGGCCTCAGAGAAAAAGAAAACACTACCTGTAGCACACCATGTTCTTTCTTGGATTATGTTTTTAACAGCCAAACTTAAACTACAGTGCTGTCAGGGAGTATCTGGACATTGGAAAAAAAATCTGTTCCTTTGTGTCTGGTTGCATTTTCTGGCTAAACGGTCACTCAAAAAGACTCAAGAGACTCTTGTGGTTCGTAACACGCCGGTTTTGCAGATACCATGGCTCTCTCGGGATGATACTTTCCCTCTCTAGAGAATTACTGCACTTCCTTCCCTGATCTTTGCACCTGTGTTTACACTTTAATTCCCTCTGGTTGAAAGTATCTGGAAAACGGAAGACACCCTAATGACATGTAACAGGGTAAAGACTGGAAAAGTGAAAATGATTTCCACAGAAGAGGCATCTTCTGCACTCAGCTGTGATCCCCAGCAGAAGGGGAAGGATGGTTCCTGTACATTACATTACAATACATTATTACTCTGCAGCTATTGCATGCACTGTGCAGCACATCAGCACCAGGGTAACGTGCACTCTTCACGCTTCTTCCTCATGCCCTACCTTCTGGACAACTAATTGTATCAATAACAGAGTTTTTCTCAAACTGTACCTTAGCCCTCCCTCCTGATTTCTGATACCTTTCTGATATCCCTATCCCTCTTGTCTTATCCCCCCCCCCCAAAATTTTTTTCTTTTTTTAAATTGCACTTATGATGACAATATGTTTAGAACAACACTTCATGTGTATTTTACTAGCTATGGATGTGATGCTTTAACTTGTGGAAGAACCTATGCACTTGTAAGTCGCTTTGGATTAAAAGCGTCTGCTAAATGACAAAAATGTAAATGTAAATGTCTTCAATAATAGAGTTTGTTTCTAGCATTGCGGAGTAGCAGAGATGGAACATTATCTTAGATCAGTATCTATGGAACTGAGAGGCCCACAGATAAAGAGCTCCACTGACATCACCACAGGAAAAAGTCAAAAGATAAAAAAGTTATCTGCGGTGCTGTGCTATGCTGTTTTGTCATTTTCAGTTTTCACTTGTTTCCTTTTTCATTAATTACATTAATGGCATTTTGGCAGACGCTCTTATCCAGAATCATTCTTCGCTTTGCACCATAACACATACCTTAGTAAGCAGATCGGATTTTACAAGATGGTGGTACACTACATACTGTCAATAACAGATGCTGAATTTCCTTGTTGCTTTCTTAAAATGCAGCAAACATTTGAGCAGAGGAACTGGTCTGTGAGATGTGAGAGAAGATACTAGTCTTCCTGACCACAAGGGCCTCAGAGAAAAAGAAAACACTACCTGTAGCACACCATGTTCTTTCTTGGATTATGTTTTTAACAGCCAAAGTTAAACTACAGTGCTGTCAGGGAGTATCTGGACATTGGAAAAAAAAATCTGTTCCTTTGTGTCTGGTTGCATTTTCTGGCTAAACGGTCACTGAAAAAGACTCAAGAGACTCTTGTGGTTCGTAACACGCCGGTTTTGCAGATACCATGGCTCTCTCGGAATGATACTTTCCCTCTCTAGAGAATTACTGCACTTCCTTCCCTGATCTTTGCACCTGTGTTTACACTTTAATTCCCTCTGGTTGAAAGTATCTGGAAAACGGAAGACACCCTAATGACATGTAACAGGGTAAAGACTGGAAAAGTGAAAATGATTTCCACAGAAGAGGCATGTTCTGCACTCCCCTGCAGATGGGGAAGGATGGTTCCTGTACATTACATTACAATACATTATTGGCATTCGGCAGACGCTCTTATCCAGAGTGACTTACAGTTGATTAGACTAAGCAGGAGACAATCCTCCCCTGGAGCAATGCAGGGTTAAGGGCCCTGCTCAAGGGCCCAAAGGCTGTGCGGATCTTATTGCAACTACACCAGGATTAGAACCCATGACCTTGCGGGTCCCAGTCATTTACCTTAACCACAGGCCGCCCCCCCGTGCATTACTCTGGTTTTTAATGTTTCACATTTGTGATGGTTTTGTTTTCAGTCAAATGTTCTTTTCACCACGAGGTGATATTTGTAGTTGTGCTTCATGAAATTCCAGCCACTTCTTAGATTTAATCTATGGAGTATATCTTTGTCATATTTCTTGTTAAATTTCCATTCCATCCATTTTTTTAGTTGACAACATGATGTTATATGAAACATTCCACATTATGTGAGCTTGAAATAAAATATTTTGCATTTGCTGTTGTTAGCTGAGGATATTATCTGAGTGTGTCATTTTAAAAGGTTTAGACAGGAAGTCTGACTCTGGATCAAGGCTGCTTCAGCCCTGCTGTTGAAGATGCCACGGGCATTAGCACTGACTAACATGGACCAAGTTTATTTTTAATAGTGGCTGTAATATGTTTCATGAGAATGTAGTATGGTTGTGTAATGTATAATGAAAGTGCTGTCACATGGTAATCAAATGTATCGCTCTGAAGAGAGTCTGCCACATTTTCAGTGAATCAAATACAGAAACATTTTCTAAATAATTTTACATAAGGCTATCGCTAGGTGGTGAAGCCTTGGTAGACGTGTTGAAGGCGGGGAAATGGGCAGCCGTAAAGACCTGTGTGACCTGAAGGGCCAAATGGTTATTGCCAGACGACTGGGTCAGAGCAACTCCGAAACGCTCCCGGTCAGCAGTGGTGAGCACCTACCTACAGTGGTCCAAGGAGGGACAATCCATGAACCGTCTACAGGCAACAAAGGCCATACCATCTGGTCCAAACTGACACAAGGGCTACTGTGGCACAAGTCACAGACTATTTTAATGATGGCTACGTGATGAATGTGTCACAACACACCATGTTACATATGTCAGTCAGAGTGCCCATTCTGACCGCTGTCTACTGTCGAAAGCGGAATGGTTTCAGGAACATGACAAAGAGTTCAATGTGTTGCCCTGGCCTCCAAATCCCCCAGATCTCAATCCGATGGAGCATCTGTGGGATGTGCTGGATAAACAAGTCCAATCCATGGAGGCCCCACTGCGCAACTTTCAAAAATCTTTTGCCAATGATTCAAATATTATCATCAACATACCATATTTTTAGACATTTGGATTCCACATATTGAAGAATTATACAGATTTTGAGAGAGCATTTCATAAAAAAAATGCTCTAAATGCTCACATGCATTTCTTTGTCTTCAGCAATATCAGCATATTAATGGCTGGCATTAAAATGATATTTTCAAGTAAAGCTTAAAAGACTTATTTTACTTTGTTGTTTCATAAAAAAATTTTTTTTTAAATGTATTGTGTTTTTTTTTTATTCATTTGCTTGGAAAAAATATTGCAGGGATGGGTATAGTACATTGTTTTTTTTTTTACATTTGTGACTCTGAAATAGGGGAAGAGTAACAGAGCTACATTACACTTTAAAAATAATGTAACACAGAGTTTAACATCTATCCAATTTAATACATACAGACACATGGTGACATACATATTCAATTTCAGTCAATTTATGTCAATTTACTGCATCAAACATAAAGTTCAGTGACTTAACGTAGCACAAACATACAGCAATCAAAGCAAACTAACTACACGAGGATCACAAGTGCAGCCCAGGTGAATCAGAAACTCTGCTTATATCGTACAGATGCTGCGCTCTAAAGACACAACATCTTCCTGTTCCCATTCCCTAAAATGCCCCCATGACTACACCCCCAATTTCCCCTCCTGCAAGCTGAGAAACATCACAATGATGAAAAAAGAGTCCTGAGCTCTCAGACTTCATTCTCATTTCACATGAGTACACGGACCCAGCCTCTGTGTGTTTTATATGGCAATTTCCACATTCCCTCCAGTGTAGCGGACAGCTGGTTCATTAGACGGCCCTGTACATCAACAAACACGTACAGACACAACAGATGAGAGAGAACTGTGAGTGAGCAGAGCTGCAGCCTGAGCCCTGAAACACACATCATGTTTTAGAGAGTAAGTGTGCATCCCAGTGAAAGCACATCACCTGGTCTCCTGTACCATTTCACACACAGTACAATGGTGGCCAGCAGGAGAGGAGCAGCACCCAGACCACACATCACTCTGCCTGTGGAGACACAGAGATGAGGGATGCATACTGCTATACATTGCTCCTGTGCTGAACGTCACTCTGAACATAAGCATCTGCTACAGTAAGTGAATGCAGTGTACTGTAATGCATCTGCTACAGTAAGTAAATGCAGCGTACTGTAATGCATCTGTTACAGTAAGTAAATGCAGTGTACTGTAATACAGTGTACAGTGGACGTCATTTTGGCTCTACATCCAGAGTGGCCTTAGGCAGTGCTGTGGGAGGCAGACAGACTGGGTCACTGTTCCGTTTTCAAACCAGCGTATTTATGACCGTGGAGAAAACAAATCACCCTCACAGAGGGACAAAGGCAGCTGGAATTCTTTTCTGAATACTATTTAGAAAAGACATTCAATAATGAACGCCGGAAAAGTATGTTGGCAGTTATGGAACAAACAGGATCCCACTGCATTATGGGACCTTGCAAGTTTTACACACAGAAGAATATCAGTCAGCCCTCACCTGTTACCTGTATGTGGACAGGGTGACTATACTCTGTGTACCAGCACTCACCTGTTACCTGTATGTGGACAGGGTGACTGTACTCTGTGTAACAGCACTCACCTGTTACCTGTATGTGGACAGGGTGACTGTACTCTGTGTACCAGCACTCACCTGTTACCTGTATGTGGACAGGGTGACTGTACTCTGTGTACCAGACTGGGTTGCTCCTCCCTGCTCTGCAGCTGTACTCCCCGGTGTGTGCAAGAGCTGCAGCACTGAGGGTGTACGAGCCTTCAGCTGTACTGGCAATGAGGGCAGTGCCACTTGATCCATTTCCTTTGTACCAGTAATATTCCCAGCCAGCAGAGGGCACTGTGACCTCACAAGAGAGACTGACAGCTTGTCCTCTATATATCCGCCCATGTGGAGAGACCGTCAAGACAGCCTGGGGTGTCTCTGTAAGACAGAGAACAGACTGAGCTTCTCCCTCATAATAATGTTCTCATCAAACATACGGTGCAAACGGGCTTTAACCTGGTATTTAGCTGAGCGCATTTCACTTATCCATGTACTGGGAAACCATGTGACCACCTCAGAGTAGGTGTGGGTGGGGTCACTGCTAGATCGGGGGTGTCTAATCAAATGGCAAATGGTCTGCATTTATATCGCGCCTTTATCCAAAGCGCTGTATAACTGATGGTTCTCATTCATCCATTCACACACACACACACACACACATCAACAGCAATTGGCTGCCATGCAAGGCACCAGCCAGCTCATCAGAAGCATCTGGGGGTTAGGTGTCTTGCTCAGGGACACTTCCGACACACCCAGGGGATCAACCAGCAACCCCCCGACTGCCAGACAACTGCTCTTACCTCCTGAGCCAATGTCGCCCCCAATCTTATCCAAAAAGGACCGGTGTGAGCGTGAGTTCTTGTATTTGCCCAGCACTACGATACCCCGATTTGAGCCAGTGACTCAAAGTGCTTTACAGTGATGAGGTGGGAAACTCGCCTCAAGCACCACCGATGTGTAGCCCTCACCTGGATCATGCAATGGCAGCCATTTTGCAGGTTTGGAATTTAGCCAGGTTACCATGTTTACATCCACAGTTCATGATTTGTTTTTGTTATTTTTTGTTTACAAATGACACTGTCAATTACATCACAAATTATCAGCCTTCACACACAAGGTGAGATTTTTAAAATAACATTTTATATATAAAATAATAAAATGGACATAGCTTGCCCCAGACAAGATGCTCTTTTTCCAACTGCCTGTGTAAAATTTGATCAGCAAGGAATGTGTGCCTGGGAACTATACACTTTACTCGTATATACAGAGAAGGTTGAACAAAAAGAACATCATTACAACAACACTGGCCTACAAATCTCCCCCGATTAAGAAAAGCACCCAATTATGAAAAAATAACAGATTGTTAAAAAAAATAATAATACATTGGAAAACCAGCATACACAGTGGTCCCTCAAGACAGACAAATCTTCCAAAGTACATTTAAAGGCCTTGTAATTTATATTATCAGGTGTTTTATGAAACAATATGAAGGGATTTTTTTTTCATTGGATGAACACCTCCTACAAAAAGAGGCCTACGTCACAATACACACTTTCATAAATCATTTCCGACAATAATAGGCTTTTCATAATGATGTTTTAAAATTCTGTTCTTCAAGTCCAAACAAAAGGCTTTTCATCTGTATGAATTCCTAGGTGTCTTTTTAAATCTGACTTTGTAGTAAAACATTTCTCACACAGTGTACACTTGTAGGGTTTTTCACCTGTATGGATTCTCTGGTGGACATTTAAATTAGATACTGAGGAAAAGCACTTCTGACACTGACTACACTTGTAGGGCTTTTCACCTGTATGAATTCTCAGGTGGACATGTAAATTAGTTACTGAGGAAACACCCTTCCCACACCGAGGACATTTGTAGGGCTTTTCTCCTGTATGACATCTCCGGTGGTAATTTAAATGAGATATTGTACAAAAGCACTTCCCACACTGAGTACATTCGTGGGGCTTCTCACCTGTATGTATTCTCTGGTGGATATGTAAACTCGATATAGTGTAAAAGCACTTCCCACACAGAGTACATTTGTAGGGCTTTTCACCAGTATGAAATTTCTGGTGGCGATTTAAATGAGACTTTTTGGAAAAGCACTTCCCACACTGAGAACATTTGGCAGGTTTCTCATCTGAATGAACTATCTGGTGGCGATTTAAAAAAGTTTGTGTGGAAAAGCACTTCTCACACTGTGTACACTTGTAAGGCTTTTCACATGTATGAATTTTCAGGTGTTTATTTAAAACTGATTTTGTGCAAAAACACTTCGCACACTGTGTACACTTGTATAGCTTTTCACCTGTATGAATTTGTACGTGTACATTAAAGGCAGATTTGCTATTAAAACATTTCCCACACTGTGTACACCTGTACTTGTTTTTATCTGCATGAATTTCACTTTGTCTTGGAATCATTATACCATTTGTCAGTTTCTGGACAGTTCTGGTCTGGTTATTTTCATTGTTTATATTGCAGTCATGATTCAGGTCTCTGTATTGGGTTGACAGATGATGAATTTCTTCTTTTTTACAGTATGGGCTTGTCTCTTCTGCACATTGCCATGGTTCAGTCTGATCTTTGAGATCAACACCAGCTCCATCCATCACAGTGTTCATGAGATCACTCACTAAACTTTCACTACATTCACACTTCATTTGATCAGAATTAATATCAACACATTCAATATCCTGCAAGTCACTGATGTGTTCTGCCTTATGGTATCCTCCATCTTCAGCCTCTGTTTTGATTTGGTCAGGATGCAGATGGGTTTCATATCCCAGCTCTGTCCTTTCAGGGCTCTCCGTCTTAATAAGATCCCCAGTGTGGGTGGAGCCCAGATCCGCTTCTGTTTTTATCACTGATGTGTGTGTGTGGTGTCCATCACTGACCCTGCTGTGTGCTGTAACACACTCTGGCTCCAGTGTGTTGAGTCCTGGTGCAGCACACTCTGTCTCTGACTCCAGTCCACTGAGTTCCTCTTCTTTCAGTCTGATCCTGTGCTGCTCAGTGAGCTCTGGTAGTGTTGTCTCAGTGTCCTGCCTCAGACAGACTCCTGCCTGCATCATACTGCTGCTCAAAGGTGTGCAGAAGTGCAGCTCCTGGAGGGAAACAGGGGAAGGGATTTAGCCTGAATGAAACAAGTCCTACTACACTTTTAACAACAGGGATCATGTCTTTAATGTTTTGAGGCAATTCACACACTCTCTCTCACTCTCTCTCAAACACACATTTTATATATATATATATATATATATATATATATATATATATATATATATATGTGTGTACAGTACTGTGCAAAAGTCTTAGGCACCAGTATAACATTCTGTACAGATAAGATTTTTTCAAAAATAATTCAATGGAAGGTCCTAAATAAACGTACTATACATTTTACATTACATTTGAGTAATTTGGCAGAATAGTTCAAAACCGAATAAAATCAATATTTTCGTCAAGTCAAGTCAGCTGCTGCAGCTTGACCTTTCTTTACACTTTACACTTTCTTCACAGCCAATCCTGCAGATTCCTGACTGACCACAGGGGGGCGCTCTTGTATTATGAGTTGGGGGAAACCGTTCGGTCATTATCTTTTTATGCTTCAATACATGAGAATCAATTACTTCAGCCTAGCTTCATATTTGGCGACGCTAGCACACTTATTACCAAGGCTGAACATTGTCGGGTTTAACCAATTTTGAAAGAGAACATGGTCGCGACGAAAAGCTGGTCATACAAGAGAGTCTGTGTCATTTTCTTTGGTGCCATAAAGGAAGCAAATACGTTCCTTTATTGCACCAAAGTTGCTCCGAGTTTCTGCAGCAGAGACCGGACAAGTCGTTGAGTTGGCGTGCAGCTAAAGGCTTCACTTTCTCCTCATTAGGTTCTATTTCAGGTGGGAGTAGGCTGGATGAAGATAAAATGAATAATCTTGCGGAGTCCTGAATACCGATTAACCATTTATTGACCCTGAGCTCATGGGAAGTCAGTTCACCTACGCAGACGATTCCGAAGTTCCCGAACAAAGACAGACATATATGTATAGCTGCATATCTTCTCCTCGCATTTGCTAACGAACCAATGCATCACAATGACACCCTGCCGCTGGCCATTGAACAATTCCGGCAAAATTAAGCTCGTTTCATACTCAGTTCCTATCACATATGCTAGGGGGCACTCGTAGACCACTTGTAATAAAGTTACAAGGTTGTCCATGAACTTTCCCTTCCATATTCCGCTAGCCCCTGAATGACCATGTCCATTGTTCCAGCTTGTCCTGGGGTCGTTATGGCCGGTTCCCATCCTATGCGATGCGAACGTCCTTCAACTCAGGTAGTCCTTGGGCCAAACCCCAAAATTGGACGATTTGGTACCATCTGGGTTATCACCTCCTAAAGGTATGGACTGCTTTCGTTCAAAACCGGAGTTTTGCCAAAAAAAAGTCCCCTGCCATATTTTGCCCCCCTTCGCATGATTCGCTTGTAGGTCGGGCTGTGTAGAGACCAACCCCGAGTCGATCAGAGCTTCCTACGCTGAGCTCTGGTAACTTTCCCGCACCTACCGCACAATACCTCCGGAAAACCGCAAAAATTAGGCATTCACGGGTAGGGGGTAGGTGCGGGAAAAGTGACCATAGCTCGGCCTAGGAAGGTCTGATCGACTCAGGGTCCTGTCGTGTTCAGGAGACTCAGGCGCATAACAAAAACTGCAGGCTCATGTCTCTAGCACCCCCACAGCCCGACCTACAAGCGAATCATGCGAAGGGGGGCAAAATATGGCAGGGGACTTTTTTTGGCAAAACTCCGGTTTTGAACGAAAGCAGTCCATACCTTTAGGAGGTGATAACCACTAATAAACTGCCAAACCAAAAGGTCTATCATATCAAAACATAATCTAGGGATGTATAGGACTAAAAAAATCACATCTAGAATTTGCCCACCCAGATGGTACTGAAAAATGGTTTGGCCCAAGGACTAAGGGAAGCTATCCACCCAAGTGAACGGTGCCGCTACAGCTAACTAGCTAACTAATTAGCACCCCCGGCCCAGGAATCGAAAAGGAATCGTGGTTCTGTTCCCCTGTGCCTCCCAACTGCGGCCCGGAGACAGAAGCAGGGAAACGTATGGCCCTGAAAACAAGTTTAGCTTGATTC
Source organism: Conger conger (assembly GCF_963514075.1). NCBI lineage: Eukaryota > Metazoa > Chordata > Actinopteri > Anguilliformes > Congridae > Conger > Conger conger. Next base: position 86,819,496 of record NC_083761.1, on the reverse strand, counting down.
ACGTCGTCTGTGAAGTTCTAAAACGCATATAAGTTGATGATTGTTTTGTCACCGCAGATGTTCTAAAATATGGAACCGTTGTTGCAAAAACAGTGGTATCGTAAAATAGTTCATACAATTGGAATCGTTAATTGTATTGCTTTCAGTTAAAAAATAATATAAGGGAAATAAGCGCATTCTGGTCGTGAGGCAAAAGGGATTAAACAGGATTCCTTAGTATTTTGTATTAGAATGACTTTGTCCTCATTAGGCCCATTTCTTGTACATGTCAGTGTGAACGTTATTAAATGTGCAGTTGAAAAGGCGCAACGTAGGCTATCCAATCTCCTGGAATGTGATCTATCATTGTTCCGGTCACTAAACCTACGGTTAAAAGAGAGGACAATTTTTCAATGAAAAATAAAAGACTTATCCTGGAACTTTGCATTATTATAACACCATTTTTATATACATATACAAATATTTTTAAAATATTTATATAAAAATATTTATATAAAAATATTTATATTTAATTCTATATATAAATAAAACCCGAAGAATTCCCGGATTTTTTATAAAAAATAAACTCAGCAAATTATAAGCCTCGATAGCACGGGAAATCACAGGAAGTTTAGACTGGAAGTTCTGAAGTCTAATTGCTAATAGCTTCACGGAACTCTAAGGACCTTCACCCTTTGGCGTGGGTGTCGGCGTGGCGTGGGTCAAACAAACTGCCCGTTGATATCGAAAAGATTCAATGAAGGTCTGCAACAAACAAAGTTAAAGAGGGTCCAGTTCCACTTCTGCACTGACAGGAATGGGTCATCCGACACAGTGTCTCCCACACATACTCCCCCTTACGTTTGGTTCCGGCTAAACCAGCCTCGTCTGTTTTTGTTGATATAAAAATAATAAATTAAATAAATAAATAAAAATAGCTGCCCGACAGCAAGCGAATCTGGGTCGGATGTGCCACAATTCTGGCTCAAAGTCAGACGGTACCGGCACAGAGTCGCTAACCGGGTAGGCCACATAGCAAACGACTACGGAGCAGATCTGCGGCAAATCTTGACCGAAGTCAGCCGGAATCGAGTCTTTAAACCCCTTAATTGTACTGACCATCTCACAAAGAAGCAACGTTGGACCAGAACGAAATTTTCAAACTCAAAAATTTCTACAATTACGCGTGTTTTTGCTGGTACTGCCAAATTAGTGAATGCAATACGACCTGAAACTTCCTGGTAAACAAAACGATCAGAGCTGTTTAAAACGTCGTGTCTATGGAAATAAAAACGTACCTCTTCGTCGATGACTCAGAAAATTAAACCAAAAAATTTTTGATTTACTGAATGAACTGTGCTTTTCGGCGACGAACGATAACCACACGCGTGTTACACAAGTGGAATCATGAAATGAGTAAAGTTTGCTGGACGTTACAATAACAAACGAAATTCCGGTGCAGTTTATTGGAATGAGCTTCAAAATAAAAGTACGAAATCACGATAGGATGATTTCTAATGTATTGCTATGCCACCTGCAATCAGGGTTTTTTTTAGATCCTGTTTGAATTTTCTCATTGATAATAAAATAAAATATATGCAATATCTACATTTCTATTGACCTGCCATGTCTCAATTTTACTCAAAGCACTCCCCTCCCACGGGGCTGTGTCTTGTGTGTCAGACATACAGTGCAGTCTGTAAGTATTTGGGCACCATTACAATTTCTATTATTTTGGCTCTGTCCTCCTGCACATTGGATATGAAATGGAACAATGCATATGAGGTTAAAGTGCAGACTGTCAGCTTTAATTTGATTTAATTTCATTTTAATTTCATATTTTACTGTCAGCTTATACCTGCACTTTTGAATACACCTGATTCATCAGAAACATCTGAAAATATACCTGTCCAATTACTTTTGGTCCCCTAAAATTAGGGGGAACTTTTCTGGTATCCATGTTTTGTTTTGACTGCTTGAATGCTGGTCGTAACATGTATAAAAAGGAATTTAATTCCTACACAGATTTTCCAGGATAGATGTGAATACCCTCAAATTAAATCTTACAGTTTGCACTCATATTCTCAGTTTCATTATAAGTCCAATGTGCTGGAGTACAGAGCCATAAGAAAATAAATTGTGCCACTGTCCAGCCGCTTTTAGTTAAAAAAACAAAACAAACCCAGGTATTCAGTGCATTCAACAACAAACAAGTGCTTCAACAAAATCAGCACCAATTGTCGCTAGGAACAAATAGGAGTATAATTCATGGACTGTTGTGCTTAATCACTTTGGCCCATCACAGAAAGAGCGTGTTTGCTTTTACTTCAACAGAGGTTAGAGGACCTCCATTCATTGACTCTAACTCTAACTCCTTCAACTAGACCTGACAGTCAGTCTGAAGTTCTCCATAGGTCTTTATTTCTTCTGCATATCACCCTATCACCCTCAGATGCCCTGACCCAAGTAGCCTGAGTTTATGTTAGCTCTAATGCAGGTAGTGTCAGGCTGTGCTCAAACCGAACACAGCCTCAGTCTGGGAGGTCCTTTGAAAATAAAAACGCGCTTTTATTTTGAAATTTAGTATAAAATGCAACGGAAGCATCTTTTTATCGCGCGAGCTTCCTTCGCCTCACCATGCTCTACTGCACTCGCATAACTTTATGTAATGCTGATCTCCGTATTACACTTTCCGGCTAATACACATTTAGCACCCACTTGGGGTCCTCCACCTCCGTACATCCGTTTGCATTACATCCAGTTGCAGTTGCATTACATCCGATTTTTAAAATAATTCGTTTTCTATTCAGGGTAAGTATTTTCCCCATGCGTCGCTTTAACGTTAACTGCTCTGTTTGTAATTTTTTTGTAAAATATCTTTTTGTAAATTAGTCAGTCGGTTGTAGCCGTGAATTGTAGCATGTCATTCTATAATTCATTTTAGAGTTATAAAAATGCGTAAGTTACTGGTCCAATGTTATTTCTCTATGAGATGGTCAAAAAGATTATAGTGGGATGAAGATATCGCCCTATACAATTGGCTACAGTGGCGTCACTTTGTAAGACTCCGTGGAACGTGAAAATCAATTTGGTTGTGTGTAACACCTGTGTTTTGCTGTAATAACTTGCATTGTAATTCAGTTCATTTCTTTTCCGTTATGCAGCCATATTATGAATCCCCGACAATGTTTGTAAAGTAAACGGTGCCTTGGAACTGTGATGTGATTCTGTGAGAATAATGCCCGACAACGTGGGAATGCAAGATTAGCCGAGAGGAAGAAGCGCATCTTCACGCAAATCAACAGGATTCTTGGAAACGAGGAGGGACAAATATACTGGAGACTTCAAGCAGGTAATATATTTATTTATTAGTGCAAACAATGGCATCAATACTAGCCATATCGCTTTTCTCGTATTCAAAGTATACCAAGGCTGAGAAGATATTTGGCGATTGGTAGGCTATGTATCCTTGTGAGAGGGAATACACTCTACTTTCTACATTTTAGTCATTTATCAAATACTTTTAATCCAAATTGATTTGCAAGTTCATAAGTTCCTAAATGAAGAGCAGCAAATCCATATTTAGAAAAACACGTAGAGCAATCACTTTTTTCCCTCACTGCCAAAATTGTAGTCATGAACTCAAATACTGTCATTAAATATTTAATAGACTGCACACCTTTGAGCAGCAGTATGATGCAGGCAGGAGTCTGTCTGAGACAGGACACTGAGACAACACTACCAGAGCTCACTGAGCAGCACAGGATCAGACTGAAAGAAGAGGAACTCAGTGGACTGGAGTCAGAGACAGAGTGTGCTGCACCAGGACTCAACACACTGGAGCCAGAGTGTGTTACAGCACACAGTGGGGTCAGTGATGTACACCACACACACACATCAGTGATAAAAACAGAAGCTGATCTGGGCTCCACCCACACTGGGGATCTTATTAAGACGGAGAGCCCTGAAAGGACAGAGCTGGGATATGAAACCCATCTGCATCCTGCCCAAATCAAAACAGAGGCTGAAGATGGAGGATACCATAAGGCAGAACACATCAGTGACTTGCAGGATATTAAATGTGTTGATGTTAAATCTGATCGATTGAAGTGTGAATCCAGTGAAAGTTTAGTGAGTGATCTCATGAACACTGTGAGGGATGGAGCTGGTGTTGATCACACAGACCAGACTGAACTTTGGTACTGTGCAGGAGATTCAAAAGAAATGCCTGATCTGCTGCATCTGACTCAATATGGGGATTTAAATCCACACTGTGAAATAAAGAATGAGAATGATCTGGCTAAATTTGTCCAGAAAATAATAAACGTTAACAAAAAACCTACTAATTTCCAGAGAACAAATGTGATAACGGAACCCATAATGCATAACTCCGTTGTAAATTCGAGCCTTTTGAACTTCATTCCTAGAAATGAAGCGGAAATTAATACTGTTGCAAAGCTGTACAAATGCATGCAGTGTCAGAAGGGTTTTAATACCAAATCTGATTTAAGTAGCCACCAGATAATTCATACAGGTGAAAAGCCCTACAAATGCTCTCAGTGTGGAAAGTGCTTTAATGCCAAATCTAGTTTAAATAAGCATGAGACAATTCACGCAGATGAAAAGCCCTACAAATGCCCTCAGTGTGGGAAGTACTTTTCCTGTCCAAGTTCTGTATCTCGTCATCAGGTGATTCATACAGGTGAAAAGCCCTACAAATGTTCCCAGTGCGAAAAGTCCTTTTCTGAAATGTCTAATTTAAGTCGCCATCAGAAAACGCATACAGGCGAAAAGCCCTACAAATGTTCTTGGTGTGGGAAGTGCTTTTACCAAGTATCTAATTTAACTCGCCCTACAGCCCTACAGGTGTTACCAGTGCGGGAAGTGCTTTTCCAGAAAATACCATTTAAATATCCATCAGGTAATTCATACAGGTGAAAAGTCCTACACATGTTCTTGGTGTGGGAAGTGCTTTAATAGCAAATCTAATTTAAATAGGCATGTGACAACACACAAATGAAAAGCCCTACAAATGTTCCCAGATTGAGAAATGTGTTCATAGCAAATCTACTTTAAGATACACCTGAGAATTCATACAGGTGAAAAGCCCGACAAATGTAATCGCTGTACTCGTCCAGCATATCTAATTTAAATAGCCACAAGAAGATTTCTGAATGTGAAAAGCCCGACAGTTTGTGTTGATACATATATTTTCATAAAACATGTTACATGTTCATATACACTCAGTGACCACGTATTTTGGTATTTAATAGAATTATATTTCTGACATATTGGTCTTCTGCTGCAGTAGCCCATCCACTGAAAGATTTAAGGTGTTGTGTGTTCAGAGATTCTCTTCTGCATACCACTGTTGTAAAGCGTGGTTATTTTATTTACTGTCGCCTTCCTGTCAGCTTGAACCAGTCTGGCCAGTCTCCTCTGACCTCTCCCAGCCAGAAGGCATTTTCACCCACAGAACTGCTGCTCACTGCATGTTTGTTTATTTTTCACACCATTCTCTGTAAGCTGTAGATATTTGCAGTAACATTCTGGTGTACAGGTCTACCAAATAAAGTGGTCAGTTAGTGTTGATGAAAAGCCCTACTTTGTATTCAGTGAGATAAAGGTTTTTGCACAAGAAAATGCTTTGAATTGGGGAAATGTTTTTATTTATTTATTTATTCTTTTATAATAAAGTATATCTTAAGTACCAGCAAACTCAATGAGCTTTGTACAGGCTCAATTGACTTTTACCACTATAGGTTCCTGAATCTTTTACTTTTTACCTGTAATTAATTATTTTTGTGACCTGTTACCTGTAGTGGCAATGCTTTCTTGCTGTTTAGTACTGCAGTGTATATTCCACTATATTTCTCCTTGCTAATAATATTTTTGGAGGGGCGTTTGCAAAACAGTCAAGTAACTGGGGCAACCTGGGATACCATTTTTCGTCAATAATGAGTGTGCGACAATTTTATTCTTTTGAAAAGATAGTTTTCATTGAAGTGTCATTTGACAGCAACGATGTGAAAACTGAATGTTTTGTAGAAAGAAACATGGTAGTGTCTACAGCTGATCATCACAGACAGTTTGTTTAATCTCCGATCAGTTGAGGATCTTTTTTTCCAGTCCTTATTTTTCAATATTGTCTATGAATTGTGTTATAATTGTGTAATATGGAACAACTTTATATTATGAATGTGCACATTCCAAGGCCTTTACGCCATGTCAATTTCTGTTGAATTGCATCTGTTACTGTATGTGTCAGTGCTTTCTGCTTTACTACTCCTGTTAGCAAATGTAGTTTCATTCCTGCTGCATATTCCTCTGAATGCTGACTGCAATAAATACAAAACTCATATTTTGTGTGTTTGATTAATTATTTTAAAAATGTTGAAATGTGTGAATGTTTCCTCAAAGTTATCTGATTTAATTACACTTTTAGACACATTGACCACTGCGATGGACTGGCGACCTGTCCAGGGTGTATTCCTGCCTTTCGCCCAATGTATGCTGGGATAGGCTCCAGCCCCCCTGTGACCCTGTTCAGGATAAGCGGGTTCAGATAATGGATGGATGGATGGATGGATGGACACATTGACCAATCCATATCAGCCTTCTGTTATTCAGTTTACTCTTTATTTTTCAGAAGAACAAGGTTTGTAGTCTCCATCCATTGTCTTAACCTGCTTATCCTGAACAGGGTGGCAGGGGGGCTGGAGCCTATCCCAGCATACATTGGGCGAAAGGCAGGAATACACCCTGGACAGGTCGTTGCAACCCTAGTGGAAATTGTTTAATCAAAGGAGAAAGCATCCTGATGTGCCAATTTCCTTTGATAAAAATGGTTTTTGGGCATTTTATTCTTTAAAAAAAAGTAATCCCTTCCAGTGCATTGCTGGGATTTTGTTATTATGAAACGGACATCAATGTCACTTGATTGTAAGAAACAATGTGAAAACTCTTTGGATATACAGTATAAAAAAAATTTCAGCCCGTATCTCTGCTTGCCTGTGTGACATCTAGAGCTGGATGGTCAACCACCATCTAAAGCTCAACCCAGGTAAGACTGAAATGATATTCATCCCTGCCTAGGGGATACCACACTTACGCCATCACCCAGTGCAAGGAACCTCGACGTGGTGATGGACAGCAGACTGTCCCTCTCCGAGAACATTGCGGCGGTGACCCGGTCATGCAGGTTCTTCCTATACAACATACGGAGAATCCGCCCCTTTCTCACCCCCTACTCGACCCAGCTCCTGATCCAAGCGATGGTTTTGTCCTGCCTGGACTACTGCAATTCCCTCTTGGCTGGCCTCCCAGCATCCGCCATCAGACCCCTCTAACTTATCCAGAATGCAGAAGCTTGTCTGGTCTTCAACCTTCCCAAATACTCACACGTCACCCCCCTGCTTACTTCCCTCCACTGGCTGCCTGTCATGGCTCACATCAAATTCAAAACATTGGTGCTAGCCTTCCAAGCAGTTAAGGGGTCTTCCCCAGCTTACCCTACACCCCTGCCAGACCTCTTTGTTCAGCCTCCACAGGCCGCTTGGCACCTCCCCCTTTCCGAACTTCCACCTCACGCTCACGACTACTGTCTGTTCTGGCTCCACGGTGGTGGGACGAACTCCCCATTGAGATCAGAACTGTAGAATCTCTTTCCATCTTCAAGCACAAACTGAAGACGCACCTCTTCAAGCAGCACCTCTCCCTGTCCCTCCCTACCTCCCTGTGAACCTTAATTGTTGTCTTTCTGTGATTTACTTTCTGTGTATCAGTATTTTTAGTTTGGCTAGGTAAGCAGTGTTTGGCTAGTTAAGGGGTTTGTTCATACATTTGCGTGTTGCGGTTTGAAGAAAGAAAAAAAAAAGGGCCCTGGTCCTTATCTTTGTTGTGCAGGTAGCAGTGAAATTGTACTTCCCTCTAGGGTCTTTAAGCGCACTTATCCTTGGTTATGGGTATGCACTTTGTTGTACGTCGCTCTGGATAAGAGCGTCTGCCAAATGCCATTAATGTAATGTAATATGTATGGCAGCTGAAGCTGATCATTAGACAGACAAGCCGAGTATCTTTGTTTCAGTCTTTAGTTTTTCAGCGTTGTATAGGAATTGAGCATTACATTTTACATTCTGAATGGGCACACTGAACCAAGGACTGAACCTATTCCATTTGAATATCTGTATAATCATTCATTGTCATTCAATGCTTCATTGTTGTCTCCTTTAGTGTAGTTGTAAGTGTAGTTTAATTCCATATCCATGTAACTCGTCATAATAAACAGTTTAATTTGACTGCTTTGGGGTATGAATTGTTTTTGCGATGAGACTTATTGAAGGAGGCTTGCAAACACGTTACTGCTAAATATGGTTATAATTCCAGGCTCATATGTACACAGTGAGCACTGTGTTTCTGCCACCTTCCTGTCAGCTTTGACCAGTCTGGCCCTTCTCCTCTGACATCTCTCATAAGGCATTTCTGTCTGCAGAACCGCTGTTCATTGTATTTTTTTTTTTTTTTCCACCATTCTTTGCAAACTCTAGAGACTAGTGTGCATGACAATCCCAGGAGATCAGAATTTTCTGAGATACTCGAACCACCCTGTCTGCCACCAACAATCAACAACATTTTTTCCACATTCTGATGGTTAATGTAAACATTAGCTGAAGCTCCTGGCCCGTATCTACATGATTGTATGCATTGCACTGCTGCCACACGATCGGCTGATTAGATATGAGAGCACATAGAAGTATAATGGACTCAGGATCAGACCTAGGTCATGAACCACCATATTTCCATATGTGTAGGGCGGCCTGTAGCGTAGTGGTTAAGGTAAATGACTGGGACACCCAAGGTTGGTGGTTCAAATCCCAGTGTAGCCACAATAAGACCTGCACAGCCTTAACCCTGCATTGCTCCAGGGGAGGATTGTCTCCAGCTTAGTCTAATCAACTGTATGTCGCTCTGGATAAGAGCATCTACCAAAATACCATTAATGTAATGTAATGCCAGGACGTAGCAGTCACAACTAAATCTTTTTTCACATCTAGGGCTATTATGGCTTTTGAAGTACTTAAAGTTTCAATTTGAATGAAAACTGTCCACTTTACCAACTACTTGGTTGAATATCTTGTACTTTTTGGACATTTTCTGGCCAGACCCAAATTTGGCATTGTAAAATTTTTTCATAGATTATCTATTTGACTTCATTTCAGTTGTGGCTATTCAAAACCAACATATCTAATAGTCTTTGAAGTTTGGAAGTCATACACCAAGTGGTTTTAATGTAGTAAGCCATCAAATATTGAAAGAATTCAGAAAATAGATTACACAATATGGTGCTCCAAAATCCACACAAACCCCAATATCCACTCGAGAGTGACTTTTTAGGTATCACCCACCTCTTATTTAAGAGCCAATATCTCTAGAACAAGAAACATCCAATTAGGCTAATGTTTTGAATGTTCTTTGTTAAATATACACTCACCAGGCACTTTATTAGGAACATTTTTACTTTATTACTTATTCATGTGTTTATCTAATCAGCCAATTGTGTGGGAGCAGTGCAAAACATTCAATCATGTAGATATGGGTCAGGAGCTTAGGTTAATCAGCCATAAGAATGGGGAAAGAATGTGATCTAAGTGACTTTGACCGTGGGATGATTTTTGGTGGCAGACAGGGTGGTTTGAGTATCTCAGAAACTGCTGATCTGAATCCAGTGAGCAGCAGTTCTGCAGACAGAAACTCCTTGTTAATGAGAGAGGTCAGAGGAGAATGACCAGTCTGGTCAAACTGACAGGAAGGTAACAGTAATGCAAATAACCACACATTGCAACAGTGGTATGCCGAACACACAATGCATCCATCCATCCATCCCTCCATTATCTTAACCTGCTTATCCAGGGTCGCAGGGGGGCTGGAGCCTATCCCAGCATACATTGGGCGAAAGGCAGGAATACACCCTGGACAGGTCGCCAGTCTATCACAGGGCACACACACCATTCACTCACACACTCATACCTATGGGCAATTTAGACTCTCCAATCAGCCTAACCTGCATGTCTTTGGACTGTGGGTGGAAACCGGAGTACCCGGAGGAAACCCCTGCAAACACAGGGAGAACATGCAAACACCGCACAGAGAGGCCCCGGCCGACGGGGATTCGAACCCAGGACCTCCTTGCTGTGAGGCGGCAGTGCTACCCACTGCACCATCTGTGCCGCCAGCCGGTCCTGGGATTTGATATAAAATATAATTCAAGCACACAGATGCATTTCTGAAGTGTAATTTAGATACTAAATCCATCCATCCATCCATTATCTGAACCCGCTTATCCTGAACAGGGTCGCAGGGGGGCTGGAGCCTATCCCAGCATACATTGGGCGAAAGGCAGGAATACACCCTGGACAGGTCGCCAGTCCATCGCAGGGCACACGCACCATTCACTCACACACTCATGCCTACGGGCAATTTAGACTCTCCAATCGGCCTAACCTGCATGTCTTTGGACTGTGGGAGGAAACCGGAGTACCCGGAGGAAACCCACGCAGACACGGGGAGAACATGCAAACTCCGCACAGAGAGGCCCCGGCCGACGGGGATTCGAACCCAGGACCTCCTTGCTGTGAGGCGGCAGTGCTACCCACTGCACCATCCGTGCCGCCCTTAGATACTAAATCAATGTCTTTAAATATTTCGCATTTTAGACAGTATTTGCCCAAGGAACGTTTGCTAGGGTCGAACCACCACACATCCACCACATTTAATTATTTGAGACAAATTTTACTTAAAATATTTGAAGTCAATCAAAGAAGCATGAAATGGACTCTTCAGAGTGTCTAGTAACTGAACCAGGTGAGTGTGAGAAAAGAATTTCAGGCCTTAATGTAGTTTATGTCTATAATGTAGGTATAAAATGCTAAGCCTACCTCCTCCAAAGTGAAGAAATACTCATTACAGCAACTCCAAAGCTGTTTTATTAACATGAGGTATCGTGGATTTGAAATACACATGCTGGAAAAAATCTAATTAAATAAGAGAGGAATTTTACCTTTTAAAACTACCTGACATGGCTCAGGCAGTAAGAGCAGTCGTCTGGCAGTCGGAGGGTTGCCGGTTCGATCCACCGCCCCGGGCTGTGTCGAAGTGTTCCTGAGCAAGACACCGAGCCCCCAAATGCTCCTGACGAGCTGGTTGGCGCCTTGCATGGCAGCCAATCGCCGTTGGTGTGTGAGTGTGTGTATGAATGGGTGAATGAGAAGCATCAATTGTACAGCACTTTGGATAAAGGCGCTATATAAATGCCAACCATTTACCATTTACCTTCTGAAGGTGCCCGGATCACTGCGCTCAACTAGTGGAAGACGGAAGAGGATACATGGTGCGTTCAGCGGTTATAGTTCCAACAAATTCCATCTAATTTCCCTGAAAACAACATCTCTCATTTTTATTTCTGCATGTTTATTTCAAATACATGTGATACCTCGTGTAAATAAGACAGACAGAAGGTAGGCTGTCAATGCTTCAAGTCTTTATGCTAAGCTAACACGTTATGCTAATATGGAAACTGAGCCAGTGAATGCACAACAATTTAAATGAATAAAATCTTGAGTCTGGGTCAAAAGAATAATACTAATAAACCTGGAAAGCCAAGGTTTATTAGTAGAATATTAGAATGGTTTTTGGAAAGGAACGGAAACAATGGATCCAGTCTTAGATCGAGAAAAAGGTGAATACCAGGAGGAAATTTGGTAGGAAGGAAGATATCATTATTGCAAGACTTGGGCATGGTTTATTAAACAAAACTTTCAGGGTCATTGGAAAACATTAAACCGGTGTATGTGACTATCGTCAAGAGGATGAGTCTGTTGAACTGTGGAGGAGGCAGGATGGTAATGGCGGGAGAGCTGAAGGGAGTGGGGATTCAGGGATTTATGTTAAATCAGGTAGTAAAATCCATTCATAATATAATATATCGCACCATTTTTTTATTTATTTTTTGGACTGTGTAAGAGTGGATTATACAAGAGAATATAGGATAATTGTGGCTATAGACGGTAGATGGCGGTAACACCCCGTAGTTGAATTACAGCCGTTGTAAAAGAAACAAAGAAGAAGAAGATGATTTCTGGCGTTGTGGAAATGGAAGTTAAGAACCGAAAGCTGGCGCTTTGGTTCAGTAGGGTGCATCTTCTCCGGCCTGCAGACAGACAGGCGTGTTTTGGTCAGGACCGAACCACACTGCTCTCCTGAATTCGGTCATACGCTTTCTGGTTCATACCACTTTATTACGCACGTTTGCTGATGAGAATTACAGTACGGCAAGTAGAAACGATTGCAGTCATAAGGTAAGTTTTTTTCCTTCCCATAATCTTGTGTTCGTTTTGTTTACTAGCAAGCTTGTCGACTGTTCCATTCGCTAATGTTTTCACAAAAGTTTGCTAATTTGCAATACTTTCACATATGCACGTTACTGCAGAATTTAGAGTTTGAAAACTTAGAAGAAACATGTTCATCGTTTCTGAGAATTTTAAATTAATTATCATGAGTACCATTTGTGCGTCACGCACTTTGAAAGTGATTGATGGTAGAGATTTGGTTTTACTTCATCTCTTGAAGTATGTGCTTTAGTAATATTTAGTGTTCTTCTGACTCTTGGAACACAAACCACAAAGGAAATGGTAACCATTTTATTTTGGGTATGTCATTTTCAAGCTTGTTTTAAGAAAAGTGCGACACTTAAGGGGTTAAAGCAGACTAGAGACAAGCAAGTTAAAAAAATGTAAGGTTACGATTCATTCGCTTCCTCGAGACGGTTGTTTTGTGGAATTCCGCCTTCATAATGCTCTGAAATCTAATAATAATTGTAGTTGATATGATAAAACACTAGCAACAGGTTACAAAGGTTATTTTTTAGGTGGTTAAAATGTACATCATCTGTACAATATCCTTTGTCTTTCTGTTTTCCACTTTTATTTGCGGCAGGAATGTATTTTCTTATAGAAACATACATTTGCAAACCTGCACATTTTCTGGTGCCATTCATAGTTAATTTTTTACCCTGCTATAAAAACAGTAAAAAGAATGGAAGATGTGGCAGATTAATTTAAAACTGTTTTTGACCTGAGACTTGGCATCACCCAGGGAAGGATGAATTTCCCCACCTCATAATGCAAATGTGTCAGTTGCTGTAGTAGGACCTGTTTGATTCAGGCTAAATCCCTTCCCATTTTTCCCTCCAGGAGCTGCACTTCTGCACGCCTTTGAGAAGCAGGATGATGCAGGCAGGAGTCTGTCTGAGACAGGACACTGAGACAACACTACCAGAGCTCACTGAGCAGCACAGGATCAGACTGAAAGAAGAGGAACTCAGTGGACTGGAGTCAGAGACAGAGTGTGCTGCACCAGGACTCAACACACTGGAGCCAGAGTGTGTTACAGCACACAGTGGGGTCAGTGATGTACACCACACACACACATCAGTGAGAAAAACAGAAGCTGATCTGGGCTCCACCCACACTGGGGATCTTATTAAGACGGAGAGCCCTGAAAGGACAGAGCTGGGATATGTGACCCATCTGCATCCTGACCAAATCAAAACAGAGGCTGATGATGGAGGATACCATGAGGCAGAACACACCAGTGACTTGCAGGATATTAAATGTGTTGATGTTAAATCTGATCAAATGAAGTCTGAATCCAGTGAAAGTTTAGTGAGTGATCTCATGAACACTGTGATGGATGGAGCTGGTGTTGATCATAAAGACCAGACTGAACCCTGGCAGTGTGCAGGAGAGCCTACGCGAAATATCACCGATATTGCCCAGAGCGGTACTAACGGTGTAAATCCTCATATACATTGTCAGGGAATGAATGTGATAATTGTACCCATGATAATGAATTCAAGTGAAAACCCAAGCCTGATTAATTTATTTCAAGGCAAGATAATTCATGGAAATGAAGGAGAGATTCATTCAGGTGAAAAGCCTCACAAATGTACTTGGTGTGGGAAGTGCTTTCATACAACATTTGACTTAAATCAGCATCTAATAATTCATGTAGGTGAAAGGCCCTACAAGTGTGCACAGTGTGGAAAGTGTTTTTCCCAAATACCGAATTTAAGACGCCACCAGAGAACTCATACAGGTGAAAAGCCTAACAAGTGTACACAGTGTGGGAAGTGTTTTCATGGAAAATCTGATTTAAATTTACACCTGAGAATTCATACAGGTGAAAAGCCCTACCAATGTACTCGGTGTGGGAAGTGCTTTTCCAAAATGTCTGATTTAACCATCCACGAGAGAATTCATTCAGGTGAAAAGCCATTTAAGTGTACACAGTGTGAGAAGTGCTTTTCCAAAATATCCGACTTAAACTGCCACCAGAGAATTCATACAGGTGAAAAGCCGTACATGTGTACACAGTGTGGGAAGTGTTTTCGTACAAATTCTGACTTGAATAAACATCTGAGAATTCATGCACGTGAAATGGCATACACATGTCCTCAGTGTGGGAAGTGTTTTTTTCAAAAAAGTCAATTATGTTGTCACCAGAGAGTTCATACAGGTGAAAAACCTTACAACTGTGCACAATGTGGGATGAATTTTAGAGCAATTTCTGCTTTACAACAACACCAAAGAATTCATACTGGTGAAAAGCCCTACAAATGTCTTCAGTGTGGGAAGTGTTTTACCCAAATCAGTAATTTAAATTACCACCAGAGATCACATACAGGTGAAAAGCCATACCTATGTTCTCAGTGTGGGAAGTGTTTTTCCCAATTATCTAACTTAATTTGCCACCAGAGAATTCATACAGGTGAAAAGCCGTACAAATGCATTCAGTGTGGGAAGTGTTTCAATCAATCAACTCCATTCACTATCCACAAGAAGAGTCATTCAGGTGAAAAGCCCTTCAAATGTTCTCAGTGTGGGAAGGGCTTTTTGGCCGCAAGTTATTTGAATCGCCACCAGAAAATTCATTTTGGTGAAAAGTCCTAGAAAAGCACCTAGTCTGGGATGTGTTTTTCTACAAAATGTCATTTAAAGGCATACAACAAGGGATTTTCACCTTGCCGTGGTCCCTAATATAGGAAAAAGCCAACATTTTCGGAAATATATAATACATACTAGGAGTCCGTAGTCTACCTCCTTCAAAGTGAAGAAATACCTTACAGCAACTCCAAAGCTGCCTTATTTTACCCAAGGTATTGTGTATTTTAAATACACGTGCGGGAAATAAATGGTAGAAACAAGAGACGTTTTCTGAGAAGTTCCACCTGTTAAAATGTTAAAAGGTGTGCGCGTCACTGTCCTCAGCCAGTGGAAGACATTACATTACATATCACATTAATGGCATTTGGCAGACACTCTTATCCAGAGCGACGTACAACAAAGTGCAAAGTGCATATCCATAACCAGGGATAAGAGCACTGAAAGACCCTAGAAGAGGATATATGTGTGTTCAGCAGTTATAGTCCCAACCGTCTCCGGAAACTACGTGTCTCGTTTAAATTTTTTCCTGCGCATGTATTTTGAATACACATGATACCTTCTGTAAATAAGACTCCTTTGAGTTGCTGTAAGGTGTATTTCTTTACTTTGAAGGAGGTAGGCTACTGACTCCTAGTATGTGTTATATATTTCCCAAAATGTTGGCGTTTTCCTTTATTTGGGACCACAGCATAACGTGTTGACTTGAAACCTAACACAAATTGAGCCAGTGAATGCACGAAAATGAAATCAAACTTCTCGTCTAAGTCTGGGGGGGAAAGAAAGGAATATTTCCCAAAATATTGCCATTTTCCTTTAAAGAGGTCTCCTCTAGTCTGCCTGCCTACTCGCCTCACGGTTTTTATTTTTCAAATCCATTTAGCTGTTTGGGTGGTCTGTAGCATAGTGGTTAGGTTCTGTAGCGTAGTGGTTAAGGTCTGTAGCGTAGTGGTTAAGGTCTGTAGCATAGTGGTTAAGGTACATGACTGGGACCCACAAGGCCAATGGTACGATTCCCGGTGTAGGCACAATAAGATCCGTACAGCCGTTGGGCCCTTGACGTTGTTCTGGATAAGAGCGTCTGCTAAATGCCATTAATGTAATGTAATGTATCTTTATATCACCATGTTTTGATAGCTGTGGCCAATGGGGCGGCCTGTAGCGTAGTGGTTAAGGTAAATAACTGGGACACGCAAGGTCGGTGGTTCTAATCCCGGTGTAGCAATACAGCCGTTGGGCCCTTGAGCAAGGCCCTTAACCCTGCATTGCTCCAGGGGAGGATTGTCTCCTGCTTAGTCTAATCAACTGTACATTGCTCTGGATAAGATCGTCTGCCAAATGCCTGTAATGTAATGCCTGCTGTACTTTAGATTTTTCATCTGCACTATTGCAGTAGATAGCTAGTTGGAAATACTTCCCTCAGAAAAGTGCACCAAGCCCTTTTTGCTGCGGTTATACACTTTGTTGTACGTTGCTCTGGATAAGCATGTCTGCCAAATGCCTATGATATAATGTGATGTCCCAAACACATTCATCATCACAAGTACAGATTTACATTACGTTAGTTATTTTGCTGATGCTTTTATCCAGTGCAACTTAACATGACATAAAGTCCTGCCCCTAAATGTACCTACAGTTTGCCTAAAAGCTAAAAAGTATCTAGCACCGTATCAAGTCTAGTGTTGAAAACCCACCAATGTTATTGCCTCTACTCCATGTCTTGGCAAACTATTCCACACATTGACCACTCGCTGTGTGAAAAAATACTTAGTGTGGTCTAATAAGAGTATTGTATAAAGTGAGTATAACTTCCTTTGACTTATACTCAATACTCCTGGCTATGTATCATAGCATCCTATTGGCCTTTTTTTTTTTACTGCAACCGCACATTGACTAGAAGTCTTTTTCAAATTGAGCACTTTCCATTTGCTTTATATCAGTGTTCATGACTCAGTCATGCCAGTCCATCATATACACTCACTGAGCACTTGATGCAGGCACCGGTTACATTACATTACATTATTGGCATTTGGCAGACGCTCTTATCCAGAGCGACATACAGTTGATTAGACTAAGCAGGAGACAATCCTCCCCTGGAGCAATGCAGGGTTAAGGGCCTTGCTCAAGGGCCCAACGGCTGTGCGGATTTTATTGTGGCTACACCGGGATTAGAACGACTGACCTTGCGTGTCCCAGTCCTTTACCTTAACCACTACGCTACAGGCATTGCAGTACCTCCCTATTGTAGTTTCAAATGTCTTTTTTGCTGTGTGTTCATATTGGAAGGAATCAAATGCTGAAAATTTTACAGTGTTTGTAATTGTAATTTATAGTTCTTCCTATAATATTCCTTATGTTTTGAACAAACATCTAAAAAAAATGGCACAACAACTGGTACCATTTTCCTTTTATAATAAGCGTTTTGTTATTCAAAAATGCCATTTCAATTTCTTTGAAATGTATGGTCTTTGCATATTTAAGGGTGACACTCTGTGGTGATGGAATTGACAGCTGTGTAATTTCTTATAAAGAAAATGTGCGTTGTTTGTTTGGATATCGACATAAATATTGTAGTATGCAAGCTTGTCTTCTGAAAATGAACTTGGCACCTATTCCGTCGGTCTACTGCCTGTGTAGAGGCTGTATGTGCATGTCAACTAAAGCTGAGCATTAGACTTAAGACTGGATGTTATATCTGAGCAAACGGTTGGGGATCTTTGTTCATTTTCCCACGTGAGATATGAATAATTGTGTAAAAAATGATTCTGCACATAACACTGCCTTTATGCCATGTCGATTTCTTTATAAGCTCTGACTGCACGTCCTTTATTATCCCTGTTTTCTTGTATTAGCATTTAGAGATGTCATTAAATTCCTGTTGCACATAACTTGTATCTCTAATTTTGCAAGAAATACAATACGTTTGACTTGACATCATGTGGTGTAAATTGTTTTAATAATTTGAAACATTTTCAGTTTGTTGGAATACATAAAAGGGTCATTTCAGTTGCCTTAAAATAAAGCAAAGAAGGTAAATATGAGCCTGGTTTCACAGACCTGGATTGCCCTTAATCATAGACAAAAGTATGTTGTATGGAGAATCTCCATTCTCCACTCTCCATTTAGTCTAGGACCAATCTTAATCTGTGTCTGTGAAACACATGTTGTACTATGTTAGTGAAACTAAATGGGGTAAATGCTTTTTCTAACAAATCTGATTCAATACCTAGACATTCTCATGAATCCATTTCATGCTTTTTTTATTGAGTTTTATTGAATCTGTTGCAGGAGAGAAAGATTTGTCGTCCCAAGGATGCAAATGTCAGTGAAGATGAACCTGAGCAAACATTCTTGGGGCAAATGCATAATCTAAATTTCAATCCCGTTCTCTTTGTTTACCTTCAGATGGGTCCATCAGGAGCAATTTCTACACACATTGGTTTAACATTTGAATTATAATACAGCAATAAGCATTGGGTTGAGAGTTTTTATTTTATTTTATTGTATCACACAGGTATGTTTTTAAGCAGTTGTCACTTTTACTGCAATACTTCATACATCTGTAGCCTATGTTTATTAGCATTTGCAAGAATGTTCTTAACTTTCTTTGATACTGGTCATCATATTCAGGAAAATGAGGAACATTCTGGGCACTGAAAGAATTACAAGAAAATTCAACCAGTATACTAATGAGATGATTGCAGGTAGTGAAGGTCGTTTGAAAAGATAAAGTCAGCTTCAGTTTTGAAGCTGAAGGAGAAACTGCATCGGAAGTTCTATTGTTAATGGGGTGAGCTTCCGTAGATCCAGCCTGCTGTGCTGAACTGCACTTCGTCTTCGTCTTGCACTTTCAGTGGTTGAATCGGCCAAGTTAAAGATTTGGCCAAAAAAGCTACATATGATGTCTACGTTTGGTAACTAAATGAATGAGTGTGGACATTTTTTTTTAGAAATATACCGAATTGGGTTGCATTACTTGCACTGTTTAGTTTAATTATATTCAGGTATAATATTTAAAGGTGTAACCACATTATCCATCCTCGACAGTGCTTGTAAACTTAAAATGGTGCCATCCCAGATAGCGTGCAACTCGAAATCATCTTGAACGATGGGGGGCGAAATGTTTGTGTTATCATATTTCCGGTTCCAGAGTAATCCTGACGCAAATCACGTAAAATTATCCTAAAGAATTCGGAAAATAAAAGTTATCCATGTGTTCCACGGATTCATTTAGGCAACCACCGCAAGGGTCATGGGTGACGGCATTGTAGCTCACATTGTAATTATATTGAGCATTTTTGGGAAATTCCACAAAATCGTTGAAGTAGGCGTATCGTAATTCTTGGACGTTTATAATCCCACGTAGGCTTCGTGTTACATTCGTGTTAATCGTCAAATGTACGCAGGCGGTGATGCAGAAATCATCAGCACACAGGAACCAACAGCTTGCTCATTAATCTTGTGCCACTTAAATGACCACACCGGTGTTCTGGACGTTAAACACAATTCACACCAGATTTTGCATTCTTTAAAGTGCTTTTTAGATTTTCTAATGAGTTTTCCCAAATAATTTACCTTCCAGCAGCCATTGTTTCCATGCGGTTACAATGAAACGAAACATGCAGAGGCTTGAAAGTTGCTTAAGACTGGAAATCCATAATCAAGAACATACTACGCAATTTATATGCAGTTATTTATTTATTGACATTTTTGTCAAGGTTGCGTTATCACTGAAGAATAAGTCATTTTAACGCACAGATTATAGGGCAGTTTTTTCCGGGTTGCAAGGCACTCCGTAGTACTCGGTGACAGGATGAGCAAGACAGGATATTATATACAATGAACCATGTTATTCCATCAGTAAAAACACATTACAATGATTCTTCCCACGTTACATCCAAACAAGTTTAACTCGTGTCAATTTCATCACCACAAAATATCAAAAATCAATCTACAAATAATTACATTACGAGACATTAAAAGAAAGTGTTTGGACAACAAAACAGTCAGAAACACTTGTTATGACAGGAAAAAGCTATCCCAGTTTGTTCCGATCATTACACTGCTTTTACAAACACTGTAAAATAGTCAGTTTGCCGCCTTTTCATTCACGTCTTTCAAACCTAAAGTAAACGGTAACCAATTAAGAGTGCTACAGATTGTTGTCCTAAAACCCGTAAGTTAGCATTTTTTAGCCATGGGTTCCCTCCGCTGATTTCCCCTGCATTTTTCCCCATATAGATTTCAATCTCTTCCAAAAATAAGCTCAGTATTTAATGGAAGCTCAAGAGAGTTTGACGCTAGGTTAGATATTAAGTTACATTAATATATTATCCGTGTATTTATAAGCTGTTATGTGCTTTAAAAGGACTACAAGGACTGTCACATTCCGCCAGTCACCATTTTAGTTTCATGCTAGCCCATCTGCGGTCGGTAGTACTGTTGTAGCTTCAATATAGCAACGTGCTATCAACTCACGTCTTTAAAGGACATCAGTTTTGAAATTCATGGTTGAGATATTAGCTAATTTAATTTAACTCATTGAACAAAATCTGAAACTTGCTTAAGCTAATGTTAACCACAGACATTTTTTTTTTGTTGCAGGAAACAAAATGGCTGTTGGAAAATCTGCTGTGGGAACCCATGGTGGTTGAAATTCCCACGCTGGCCAACAAAAAAAACTTTTTTGCAAACCACAACAGGGTGGTTTGTCTTTAAAAAATATGAAAGGCATTTGATGGACATTTGAAGTCAAAGGATGAGAACATTTATCAGGTTATACAAGTGTATAAATATTTTATTGGCCATACAAGTGGGATACATTTGTTTAAACACTAATTACATCTGAAATATTAAAACACTGTCACACAGTGTGCACTGTATGCCGCATTTTGTGCATATTTAATGCACCCGATTAGGAATAGCACTTGCCACATTAAATGCATTTGTGAGGCATTTCACACATTAATTTCCAGGTGTTTACTGAAAGCAGAAATACTGGAAAAGCACTTCCCACACTGAAGACATTTGTATGCCTTTTCACCTGTATGAATTCTCGGGCGGTCATTTAAATCAGACAATTTGGAAAGGCCTTCCCATACTTAGTATACTTCTAGGGCTTTTCACCTGTATGCATTCTTTGGTGGCAAATTAAATGATGTTTATGGGGAAAAGACTTCCTACACTGAGGACATTTGTAGGGCTTTTCACCTGTATGAATTCTCTGATGGCCACTTAAGTGAGATATTTGAGACAAACACTTTCCACACAGAGTACATTTGTAAGGCTTTTCACCCGTATGAATTCTTAGGTGTGTATTTAAATGAGAATTCAAAGTAAAACACTTTCCACACTGTGTACACTTATATGGCTTTTCACCTGTGTGAATTCTTTCATGGCGAATGAATTGATGTTTTTGGGAAAAACACATCCCACACTGAGAACACTTGTATGGTTTTTCACCTGTATGAATTCTCTGGTGGACTTTTAAAACACATTTTCTGGAAAAGCACTTGTCACACTGTGCACATTTATAGGACATTGGACCTATATGAATTCTCACATGTGAATTTACATCAGATTTTGTATTAAAACAATTCTCACACTGTGTGCATTTGTATAGCTTTTCACCTCGATGAATCTCTCCTTTATTTCTATGAATTGTCTTTTTTTTTTTAAAATACATTCAACAGGCTTGGGTTTTTTACCTGAATTCATTATCATGGGTTCAATTATCACATTCCTTCTCTGAATATTTGTTTGGTTTTTTTTTTGCTTCCGTTTGTACTTTTCTGCACAATCCTGGTTTGATCGTTTTCATTGTTTACGTCGCAGTGATGATTTAAGTCTCCACAAAGGGTAGGCAGATCATTACTTTTTTTCTTTTTGAAAGTTTGTATTTGTCTCTCCTGTACAGTGCCATGGTTCAGCCTGATCTTTACGATCACTGCCAGCGCCAGTCACTCACTAAACCGTCACTGGGCTCACACTTAATTTGATCAGATATAATATTAACACATCTAATACTCAGCAAGTCAGTGGTAGGCGTGTTCTTTTTACATTTTACATTTTTGTCATTTGGCAGACGCTTTTAACCCAAAGCGACTTACAAGTGCATAGGTTCTACCACAAGTCAAAGCATCACATCCAGAACTAGGAAAATACACATGGAATGCTGTTCTAAACATAGTCGTCATCATAAATGCAGCTCGACCGCCAGGTGCACGTAGAGAGGGAACCGTAAGGCGACCAGAGCTGGCAGACCGGAATGGTCTAGCTGGGGAGTAGGGAGTGATCAAGGATTGTATGTAAGGTGGGGCAGTCCCCTTAGCAGCCTGAAATGCCAACACTAGGGCCTTGAAATGGATGCGTGCGGCAATAGGAAGCCAGTGGAGGCCAATGAGAAGCGGGGTGACATGAGCCGACCTGGGCTGACTGGTGATCAGGCGGGCTGCAGCATTCTGGACCAGCTGGAGGGGCTTGATGGCACATGCTGGGAGACCGGCTAGGAGGGAGTTGCAGTAATCCAGACGGGAAATGACGAGCGCCTGGACTAGGAACTGGGTGGCTTTCTCCGTCAGGAGATGACGGATACGGCGTATATTATACAGAAAGAACCTGCAGGTTCTGGCAGTGGAGGATACTTGTGGAGCCAGGGTGAGGCAGTTATCAAGAGTCACCCCAAAATTCTTTGCCGTACGGGAGGAGGAAACTACAATGTCCTCAACAGTCAGTGAGAGGTCGATTGACGGAGAGGACTTAGCAGGGATGTAGAGCTCAGTTTTGGCATGGTTGAGCTTCAGGTGGTGGGAAGTCATCCACGCAGAGATACAGCCAAGCAGGCAGAGATCTGTGTGGTGACTTGGGTGTCGGGGGGGGGAAGGAAATAAAGAGTTGGGTGTCATCAGCGTAAGAATGATAAGAAAAGCCATGGGAAAAGATTCAGTTTGTAGGGGGTGAGGGTCAGAGACTGAGCCCCTCCAAGTCACCTGGTAGGAGCGACCAGAGAGGTAGGAGGAAAACCAAGCGAGTACAGACCCTGTGACACCCATCCCAGACAGCGATGAGAGCAGAATCTCATGGTTGACTTTATTGAAAGCGGCCAACAGGTCGAGGAAGATGAGGACAGAGGAGAGGGATTTGGCTTTAGCAGAGTGGAGTGCCTCAGTGACTGCGAGCAGGGTGGTCTCAGTGGAGTGGCCACTCTTGAAGCCAGACTAGTTGGGGTCATGGAGATTGTTCTGGAGAAGATAAGTGGACAGTTGGGAGCAGACCGCCCCTTCCAGAGTTTTAGCGAGAAAGGGAAGAAGAGAGACAGGCCGGTAGTTGTTCAGGGCAGAGGGGTCAAGAGTAAGTTTTTTGGGCAGGGGAGTGACTCTGGCCCTCTTTAGGGAAGAGGGCATGGTGCCGGAAGAGAGGGAGGTGTTGATTAGAGAGGAGAGAAAAGGGAGAATGTCATTGGATATAGATTGTAGGAGGGGAGAGGGGATGGGGTCAAGAGGACAGGTGGTCGGGTGGTGGGATGTAAGGAGTTTCAATGTGTCGGCGTCAGAGAGGGGAGAAAAGGAGGCTAGGGAGTTGGGGAAGGTGGGAGGGTCAGCAGGGGGAGAGGGTTGTGAGAAGGAATTGCGAATGGCATCAACCTTCTTTTCAAAGAAGGAGACAAAGTCATCAGGTGTGAGTGATGAGGGGGGTGGGGGGGGATTTAGCCTGAAACTCATCACTTCTTTTTCTTGCGCTTTTATCTACTGTACCTCCACCCATTGGGAGAGGGAAAAATGGCAAGAAAAAATTAAGACCGTGAAATCAAGAAAATGTGAATTAGGCAAATGGAATGTCCTTGTTTCTTCTGAAGCAAACATGGCAGATGGGGAGATAGGTGGATCATTTATACATCAGGCTTTCCGGAAAAAAAAAAACTCCCGCAAAGGATGCATTGATGTTTCCTGCTCCTAGAAGGAACATTTAAGGGGCTGGAATGTCCTTAAAGATGGAATGTCCTTAAAGACGGTGCAGGGTCCTCGCACGGGCCGCCAAATATCGTAGGGATTTTACTCTCTACGAAACCGGGGCGCCAATTAATGTTATGTAGCAGTATAACTGCAAAACGTCAGTCTCATAAAATTACTGTTGTCAGAAATATCTAACCACAAATTCAGTATTTTAATTAATAATTAAAATAACCAATATTAATGAGTAAACATACCGATAACCTGAAGGTTGGAAGTTCTTCGAAAGACCGCTTTAACTCGCCTCTCATGTCGATGTGCCGCCAAAACAGGCACCGGGTTTAATAAAATATATTTATTAAACAAACATACAAACACAGAACAGATACACTAACGGGAAGTTAGTAGGGTGTGTACGTGTGTGAAGCGCGCGTGTCCCTTGAACAAAGGAAAGTAAAAGTGGGTGTGTTAGTTATTGTTAGCTGTCAGAAGACTACTTGCGTAGTTTACAGTTTAATCTATATATGCGCAAAAGACGGCAAATCAATCCACGTACATATATATAGCTAACAAAATAAATTCCAATGATAAGACAAATATGGAAACACAGATTCACAAAAAGTTATGACTAAACTAAACACTGGCTATGCCTGAATGTTTGTTGTCTTACTGAGTCCATACGCATTGCTGGATCCAAAAGACGTGCTGTCCTTATAGGAGCCGCGATGGTGCTGTGAATGATGTCCTGGAGAGGTGCGCAAAGCTGGGGCGTTCCCGTCTTAGCCGCGCGTTGTCGTCTGGTCCGATCGGTTGCTGGAAGGATGTTCGCTGGTCCTTTCCACTCGCTATAGGCCACGAAGTTACCGCGAGGGAGTTCGGTCCGCTGCATAAGCCCCAGCTAGGATCTAGAATCCCAGGCTCGCTTGCAGTTGTACGCTTGCAAATGAATGAGTGCAATTGCCCAAAGGTGCTGTTTTAGCAGCAGTTCTGGTTACGCATGTGCCTAACCAAGTGCTACCACATTTACAACTACGCTACGGTATTTTTTCAGATTTGTATATTGTTATTGATTAGTTTCCCGCGACAATTATCAACTAGCTATATTAAAAAAAAAAAAATCTACAATTACGTGCGTTTTTGCAAGTACTGCAAAACCAATACCATGTGCAAATATTAAAGAACGGATAGCTGTTAAAGCATTAAGATTATTAGCTTACTTACAGTATTTATAGAAGACTCAATTACGACAATTCAATCTTTGGTTTAAGTTCTTGTAATGTAATTCTCGACAGATAATGACTTGCATGATAAGTGTGCGTGAGGCAGAAAAGCATGAGTTTTGCAGAGAGCACCCTGAACCCACAGAAGCTCGTCGCAATGAAAATAACTTCCGCTGCAATTTTTTGACCTACCTTCATAATAAAAGCGCATTCAAATTTTCATATTTTATAGTTTAGGATTTCTAAAGGTTTCCCCCTTTGGAACAGAAACGAAGTCTCGAGATAATTACTTAAGCGTATTCTATTCGTAGATGACTCAATTAGGGCAATTCAATATTTTGTTTAACTTGCTGTAACGTAATTAATGGAAACTAATGACATGTTAAATGTTAAATGTGTGTGGAATATAAAGCATATGACTTCTAACGGTCAAGGGAGGAACAACACGCTCAAACCACAACACTGTTTATCCCACCGCTTCTCCGTGAGCGCGCTGACGTTGAAACGCAATTCGGCTGTGGCAATTAGAACCAATTTACAGCTAATGAGCTTAAATTATTGTATAGCTAAACGATATGTTGGTACAGAGTGCCGGCGCGACAACTGAACATATTGAAACGGTAAATTACGCTGAAACGGTAAATTACGCTGATACAGTATGGAACACATTTGTTGACTCAATTTTTTAAGTCATAAAGGGTCCAAGGTATCAAATGAGCTTATCGTGCTGGTGCCAGATATACAGTAGATACTACAAGGGTTGTTTCTCCTGACTAATCCTGAGCTTAATGGAAAAAATATTCAAGGGAAACAATTCCCATAGATATCCATTCAAATGCAAAGAGAATTTGGTATTGACAAATAGAAAGTGCGATATCCGGACCCTGGTGATGTTGATAGGTCACAGACTCACGTCATTGGCATGCAAAGCATATGCAACCAAATATAAAACATTACTATTTTAGTTGACTTTGTTAATTTGTCTCAAGCAACGAAATGGAGGGTCAACGTATAAATGTGCTGCAATTACTATGGAGTAGTAGTTAATGAAACAATGGTATTTTTGGTCCCGATGTTTTCGGAAAATGTTAAATTTAAATAGCCAACCTTAGGAAGTGTATGGAACTATATCTCCAATCTCTTGTCTGAGGCCGCGAAGCCTACATTACCGATGATTTGCCGCTTTTAAATATTTAAGTTCTACTAATTATAAAAAAAAAAAAATTTGCACAGACCGTTCTTACTGGAAGTTGAGTGTCTTGTGAGTTTTTCTTGCAGTTGCACAACTCTTAAATTTTGATTAGCTGGCTAACACTCCATCCATTCTCTGTCACACAGGTACATACATAGCTAATGTTATGAAATAACCCTATGAAATGAAATGGCTGGCATTTGAAGAGAGAAAAAATATGCTGCGCTCTAACTTGCTAAAATAGCTACTTAGTTATAAAGCTAAGCTGAATTTGTACTGTTAGCTATACCAGTTCGCGAGCACGCCTCAGCGATTTTCAGGTTAGATTAATTATCTATCTTGCCTATGCATTCTTCAATACATGAGTATCAATTATGCTGTATAGCTTTATACACGGCCAAGCTAACAAACTATATTAGCATAGCTGCCAACTCTCACGCTTTCGGCGTGAGACACACGCATTTGCAAGTGCGTGTGAAAACAGGCAAATGCGTGTGTCTCACGCCGAAAGCGTGAGAGTTGGCAGCTATGTTAACTGCAATATTGCTTAGCTTGTCAGCTGAACCTCAGAAGTTTGTATCACTTTTAAAAAATATATTCGTCAACATGTTCTATTATATTCAGACCTCATATACCAGAGGCTTTATATTATAAAAGAGTTATTAAAATTCAATCTTTTTCTCAAAACAATCATTGAACCGAGCCTCCATGCCCCCCCGGTTTTCCAGTTCCTATTTACGCTCTACAGCACGCATTAACAGAGAGGAAGAGGTGGAGCCATCCCGTAAAATCTTTGGTAAGTGATACACACGCTGTTCTGCCAGCGAGCAACAATGGTTCTGCTGTCTGCTTAATTATTCGCATACGTGTTATGGTTTAAACGGCTTTAACATGCAGTAGCCCAGGTCAAGTTAACAAATGGTTGAGTTTAAGTAACTGAGAAAGGAACGGATGGGGGAGGGGGGGTAAGTGTTTTCTATAACATGATGAACAGTTCGGTTGGTATTGTTTACGAGCAAGCTTCAAATCGAGTTACCGTGCACTAATGTTGGAACAACATATCCCCTTGGTCATAGCTGCATGTGATTGTTCATTTTTGAGTTTGAAAACTTCATACTGGTCAAACGTTACTTCTCTGAGACAGTCGATGAGGTTAACTTACAATTATGTATGCCTATACTAGGCCTGATACCGCAATAGCCCACACAGCACTACTTGTACAACCGATAGATCCGATCCATTGTCTCTACTGGTCAGTTTGCGTTCCAGTCGTGCCAGTATCCACGATGTACGCACGGCTAAATGGAACGTTCACACATCTTTAAATATTACTCCGCGTTTGCGATCACCATTATGTACTTTGTAACCGAACTTAATGTTATCATCATCTAGCCGCTAGTAGCCTACAAAAGTAAAACAAAATGAGTGATTTTAAAGTGTCATTTGACCTTCTCGGGATTTGGAAAGGAGAGGGAACGAAAAAATACAATCCTCGGCTCGAAATACCAACAAGACCACCAAACCCCGGCAAAGCAAATGACTCCTAGCGTCATTATGAGTCATTTCAATAACTGCACGTTATCTACAAGTTACAACAAAGACAAATGACGTGTGACAGTGTTGACGTCTAGCTAACGTTAATGCAGTGGGGATACATTACATTGCTAGTAGTTAACGTTAGTACCGTTGCTTAGCCAGTGAATAACTTTCAGATCAGCTTTGGGTTGTGTGTGTGTGTGTGTGTGTGTGTGTGTGTGTGTAAACTGTAATTCCTTCAGTTTTCAGTAAAACGTGCTTATGAAATGCAGACAAGCTTTGTTAATCAAGAGCAGTGCGGGTTCCCGTAAAAGTGGCAGTGTAGGCTAAAAAATGAGCCAATTGCACTGCAGGATGGGTTGTAGGCTACTCCAGCGACCTATTTCTCACCCAAAGAGAAAACCAATATGAACGTATACAATTAACAAAACACGTATGTGAATGGCAAAAAGTAACAGATTCCGCCAACAAAGCCAGTTACAAGGCTTGGCAAATACATTGCTAACGAACACGGGGAGAACATGCAAACTCCACACAGAGAGGCCCCGGCCGACCAGGTAATCAAACCCAGGACCTCCTTGCTGTGAGGTGGCAGTGCTACCCACTGCACCATCCATGCCACTGGGTTCCACGCCCAGGAATTTCAAAGTAGTTTGCAGTTCTGTCGGTCCGCTCTGTTCCGAGGAATTTGAGCAGACGGTGATCTTATTGCTTTCCCATCTTAAGCAAAGCTTACACTGTTGGAGGCACCCTGGTCAGCCAGGCCAGGGGAGGCCCTGGGGATCCCCAAGCCTTTTTATTTATTTACAGGGCTGCCTGTTGCGTAGTGGTTAAGGTACATAACTGGGACCCGCAAGGACGGTGGTTCAGTCCCCGGTGTAGCCACAATAAGATCCACGCAGCTGTTGGGCCCTTGACCCTGCATTGCTCCTGGGGAGGATTGTCTCCTGCTTAGTCCAATCGACTGTATGTCACTTTGGATAAAACCATCAGCCAAATGACATGTAATGTAATATTTCAAGGTCTGCTAGAATGGCCTCTCTATCTAATCCACATAACCACTTTAATCCTTTAATAAATCATAATAGACAGTCAGACATCCATGAAAGTATTATGGACTCAGGGTTACTACCTCCACAGGAACATAAGAATGTGCATTGAGTATGTACAACTGGGTTGTGCGTTTGCAATGCGTCAGCTCCGCATTGTCATTTGTGTTTGCGTATTTGCGTAGGGTAGCCTATGTTTCTGCCCTAAATGATGTGTCAGCTGCTGCAGTTGGACCTGTTTGATTCAGGCTAAATCCCTTCCCCCTGTTTCCCTCCAGGAGCTGCACTTCTGCACACCTTTGAGCAGCAGGATGATGCAGGCAGGAGTCTGTCTGAGACAGGACACTGAGACAACACTACCAGAGCTCACTGAGCAGCACAGGATCAGACTGAAAGAAGAGGAACTCAGTGGACTGGAGTCAGAGACAGAGTGTGCTGCACCAGGACTCAACACACTGGAGCCAGAGTGTGCTACAGCACACAGCGGGGTCAGTGATGTACACCAAACACACACATCAGTGATAAAAACAGAAGCTGATCTGGGCTCCACCCACACTGGGGATCTTATTAAGACGGAGAGCCCTGAAAGGACAGAGCTGGGATATGTGACCCATCTGCATCCTGACCAAATCAAAACAGAGGCTGATGATGGAGGATACCTTTTCACAGAACGCATCAGTGACTTGCAGGATATTAAATGTGTTCGTATTAAGTCTGATGAAGTGAAGTGTGAATCCAGTGAAGGTTTAGTGAGTGATCTCATGAACACTGTGATGACTGGAGCTGGTGTTGATCACAGAGACAAACTTGAACCATGGCAATGTGTAGGAGAGGCAATGTGTAGAAATGAAGCAGAAATTCATCCAAGTGAAAAGCCATACAACTGTCCTCAGTGTGAGAAATGCTTTTCCCAGAACTCCCATTTAAATGTTCACCAGAGAATTCATACAGGTGAAAAGCCTTACACATGTCTCCAGTGTGGGAAGGGCTTTTCCACAATATCTCATTTAAATGTTCACCAGAGAATTCATACAGGTGAAAAGCCATACAAATGTCTCCAGTGTGGGAAGTGCTTTTCCCAGTCAAGTGCTTTGAAAGGCCACAAGCTTATTCATACTGGCGAAAAGCCGTACAATTGTACACAGTGTGCAAAGTGTTTTAGTACAAATTATGGTTTAAATACACACCTGAGGATCCATACAGGTGAAAAGCCGTACAAGTGCACACAGTGTGCAAAGTGTTTCAGAACAAATTCTGCTTTCAATACACACCTGAGAATTCATACAGGTGAAAAGCCCCACACATGTACACAATGTGGTAAGGGTTTTAGAGCAAAATCTTATTTAGATGCACACCTGAGAATTCATAAAGGAGAAAAGCCATACAAGTGTACACAGTGTGAAAAGTGTTTTATTACAAATTCTGCTTTAAATATGCACCTGAGAATTCATACAGGTGAAAAGCCATACAAGTGTGCCCAGTGTGACAAGTGTTTTACAACAAAATCTTATTTAGACATTCACATGAGAATTCACAGAGGTGAAAAGCCATACAAATGTACACAGTGTGGGAAGTGTTTTTCCTCAATGTCTGTTTTAAATAGCCATCAGAGAATTCATACAGGCGAAAGGCCATACAAGTGTACACACTGTCACAAGTGTTTTCGAACAAAATCTTACTTTGATATTCACCTGAGAATTCACAGAGGTGAAAAACCATACAAGTGTACACAGTGTGTGAAGAGTTTTTCCTCAATATCAGAGTTAAATATCCATCAGAGAATTCATACAGGCGAAAAGCCCTTCAAATGTACTCGGTGTAGGACAGGTTTTTCCCAAAGAAGTGCTTTAAATCGCCACAAGATGACTCATGCAAGTGAAAAGCCCTACAAATGTCCTGAGTGCGAGAAGTGCTTTTCCACAATATCTCATTTAAAGATCCACAAGAGAATTCACACTGGTGAAAAGCCCTACAAATGTCTCCAGTGTGGAAAGTGTTTTTCCCAAACCAGTGCTTTAAATTGCCACCGACTGATTCACACAGGTGAAAAGCCGTACAAGTGTACACAGTGTGACAAGTGTTATCGTTATAAATCTGATTTAAATGCTCACATAAGAATTCATTCAGGTGAAAAGCCATACAAGTGTACACAGTGTGAGAACTGTTTTGGTACAAATTATGGTTTAAATACACACATGAGAATTCATACAAACGAAAAGCCATACAAGTGTACACAGTGTGAGAAGTGTTTTCACACAAAATATGATTTAAATACACACCTGCGAATTCATACAGGTGAAAAGCCATACAAGTGTACACAGTGTGACAAGTGTTATCGTTATAAATCTGATTTAAATGCTCACATAAGAATTCATACAGGTGAAAAGCCATACAAGTGTACACAGTGTGAGAACTGTTTTGGTACAAATTATGGTTTAAATACACACATGAGAATTCATACAGGAGAAATGCCATACAAGTGTGCACAGTGTGACAAGTGTTTTCATACAAAATCTGATTTAAATGCACACCTGACAGTTCATGCAAGTGAAAAGCTCAAATGTATTCACTGTGGGAAGTGCTTTTCCAAGACATCTAACTTACGTAGGCACCAGAGAACTCATACTGATTTAAAGGCCTAGTTTTGTCAGAGAAGTGCTTCTAAAATGTAAAGGTATTTAAAGTTCCAGGAAACTGAAATCTGTTATCATTTTTGGCATTTACAAATGACCCAGAAATATTTTTAAATGATTCTTGCAAGTAGCTGCAAAAGTGGTTTTCAGTTGACATCGTTAGCTGGGTAAAATGTACACTCAGTGAGCACTTTATTAGGTATTTATTTGACTTATAATTATATCGTTTTTTTTTTTTGGTTTTTTTACTTAAGACTTACTGGTCTTCTGCTGCTGTAGCCTATCCACTTTGAGGTTTGACATTTGTGTTCTGTTTTAGCACCATTCTAGATAAACTCAAGAGACTGTTATGCACGAAAATCCCAGGAGATCAGCAGTTACACAAATAGTCAAACCACGCTGTCTGGCAGCACGGTCGAAATCACTGAGATCACATTTTTTGCCCCATTCTGATGGTTGATGTGAACATTAACTGAAGCTCCTGACCCTTATCTGCATGATTTTATGCATTGCACTGCCACACAATGGGCTGATTAGATAATCACATGAATAAGTATGTGTACAGGTGTTCCTAATGAAGTGGTCAGTTAGTGTATTTCAGTAAAAAGCTGAGACCAGTGAAAGCCTATGGTTAAGGTACATGACTTGGCCCCGCATGGTCAGTGGTTTGTTCACCAGTGTAGCCACAATAAGATCCGCACAGCCGTTGGGCCCTTGAGCAAGGCCCTTAAACCCTGCATCTTCTGCTTAGTCTAATCAACTGTACGCCGCTCTGGATAAGGGCGTCTGCCAAATGCCTGTAATGTAATATGATGTGATTGAAGAGACACACAAGAAATTGGTATCATTTCTGGAGGGCCACTGGCAATATTACAATCACCCCAGCAGTTAATTTAAGGAAATTGTATATATTCAAGGATCTACAGAAGCAACAGTTTTGGTCCCTGTTG
This sequence comes from Conger conger, assembly GCF_963514075.1. Taxonomy (NCBI): domain Eukaryota; kingdom Metazoa; phylum Chordata; class Actinopteri; order Anguilliformes; family Congridae; genus Conger; species Conger conger. The sequence goes on along the minus strand of NC_083761.1, from coordinate 86,786,993 downwards.
TGGATGGTTCCTGCCTGCTTTTATGTCCTGTAACCCAGTAGTAAGGGGCTCATTGGACCTGGCTAAGAAGCTGGCGCTGGTGCCATGGGGCCGTCTGGGTGCACTCCCTGTTGCCGAGGGACAGACATGTAATGGATCGGCAAAGCATGTCTACCGTTAGCGCGCAATACTCAAATAGCCTTCAAGCTTAGATAAGTGGAATCAAAGTCTTTATAAACAGGTTTTGTGGTGATCAAATTGTACAATTGTACAAATTGTAAATCAGTATAATTTGTTTGAAAATGTGTGAACATGCCAACATGTATTCTGAAAATTAACTTGACAGTACTGGCCTGTTCAGTTCTTTTGCTCCCCAAGTTGGAGGTTGTGATGTGCATGTCGGATAAAGCTGATCATTAGCCTTTCACGCAGATCAGAGGGTTCCTTTCACTCTGTTGTATATGAATTATGCATGATGTTGTTTACCATTTTGAATGTGCACAAACCAATGCCTGTGTACCATGTACATTTCTGAATAAATTATTTGCACCTCTCTCTGTCACTGTTGTCTGCTTTACTTCACCTGTACTTGATGTGGGAAGTCTTTTGGCCAAGAAAGTGCTTCAAATTTTATACGGATGAAAATCCCAAGAGATGTGTCAGAAGTGATTCACCACAATATGATTGAAATAACCACCAGACCTGGAAAAAAATGTAGAATTCAAGTTTCTTGTAGCCATTTGAAACTTCTACAGGAAGCACCGGGTTGTGAAAATGCACAGGTATGTTTTGGTCACCGCCATCTTGGATTGGCAAAAATGTTGGCTTCATATGCTACCTCGCTAGCTGTTCTGCCACCCACGTACTGTAGCAGACGCTGCTGCCATCGCCAAGTGGCTCGTTAACCGAGTTCAGGCCAGGAGCAGCAACGATGGCACCACACGTGATGGCAGGCAACATGCGGGCCAGTCGTGTTTCGGGTTATGTGGTCCAGAGCATCCATTGGCCCAGTTATATCCTGGTAATTGGGCGGCCTGTAGCGTAGTGGTTAAGGTACATGACTGGGCCCCGCATTGGTCGGTAGTTCAATCCCCGGTCTAGCCACAATAAGATCCGCACAGCCGTTGGGCCCTTGAGCAAGGCCCTTAACCTTGCATTGCTCTAGGAGAGGATTGTCTCCAGCTTAGTCTAATCAACTGTATGTCGCTCTGGATAAGAGTGTCTGCCAAAATGCCATTAATGTAATGTAATTAATGTAATTGTGAGCCGTATGCACTGAAGTCTATGATGGCCTCCATAATCGGCATTATCTCTACAGTGTAATTAGATGTTAGATGTGCTTTAGACGTTTTTTTTTTTTCCCCCCTCAACATCAGTGCATTCACAGAGAAGGGGAGGGATAAACAGTTTTGTGATTAGAGGGTGTTTGTTGCTGCAATTCCTCTCTCTCCGAAATGACCTAGTGTACCTTTCATTATTGACAGGTCGGTTCTCGGGAAAGGAGTCAAAGTCCGGGGCTGGTGGATAATACCTTTTGCTTTATTGCAATGATATTCTAGTCCAGAAAAGCAATGCACAAGGCAAAGCTAAAAATCTCTTGGTCATACAAATCTTTATACCATTTTCAAACCTGTATTAGGAAGGAGGGGTTGTTCATTGCCTGCACTCCCCCAACTCTAACCTATCCTGTATTTTACTCATAACTTGTAATAATAAGTGTCTGACAGTGTTTATTTTCAATAAACATTTAACTATCACTAATTTTAACCGATACATATCATCATTCATTAGTACAATAAATCATATTACAAACTGCTGTTGTTAGTACATTCTAATTCTTTGGTATACATACGTTTCATTTTGCATAAGTTCCAGTAGTAGTACAGTCTTTTTCTTTGATATACATGTTTCCCATTTGACATAGGTTCCAGTACACATGGTTAGCTTCCAGAACAATCATTTAAACTGGGGCCTGTCAATTGGATTACATGCAAATTGCTAAATTCAGCAGGTGTGCAAACTGGTGTCTCTTAAGTCATAAATTTGGATTTGCTAAAGCAGAAGTTCCACCAGGGGCCTATCACTGATTTAAATCATCTTCCTCACTTCCACTGATTTAAATCATCTTCCATCTTCCTCTCTTCCTCAGCAACAAGCCCCCACCAACTCCCCCTCTTTGTCTAGCTCAGCTTTTAGGCAGAGTTTGCACAACGGACAAGACCAAGATGTTACTCTGTTTGACCCGAACATGCACACTCCTTTAGTTAAAAGTTTATTAATGTGAAACAAACATACATCATTCTTAAATGAAAAGTAATACATGAAACACTTAAATCATATGGATTAGTCAGTAGGTTACACATTTTAAGCACATAAAAGATATATGGTAATTAGCTCAAAATATATATATTTTTTGCACTGGGCCTTTTTAATAAAAATAAATAAATACATTCAGAAACAGTAAAATATATATATATATATATATATATATATATATATATATATATATATATATATATATATATATATATATATATAAAAAGCAATCTTGCTTTAAAATGTGCACAAACGTCTCATGTTTTCATTGTAACAGACATTTAAACCAGGGGTGCCCAAATTTTTGCACCCCAACATACAGCTAAAAGCTAATTGACATACAACATTTATATATTACTGATGGCAATCAGCTCAGCACTTCTTAGTAAGTCCTTTATTCACAGCCCCTCAATTATTGTATATAATAATTACAAATATCTCCCACCTTTTGTTTTCAGATTTAACTCTAAATGGGCATACACATTGTTTTATGAGTGATGGAAGATTGCAAAAGTTTTTTCCTTGAAGAAAAAACTTTGTTGCTTTTTATGAATTGTGAAAGGCTGCAAATATAGATAATTACAAGACTATGAGGTGGGAGGTCCTGTTTTCACATGGAATAACTTGGTGGTTAGGTGATTAGACAGGAATAACTTGGTGGTTAGGTGATTAGACAGGAATAACTTGGTGGTTAGGTGATTAGACAGGAATAACTTGGTGGTTAGGTGATTAGACAGGAATAACTTGGTGGTTAGGTGATTAGACAGCAACAGTTGCTTAACTGTTGGATGCAGGCATAAAGACCTGAGCGACTTTGACTAGGGCCAAAATCGTTATTGCCATTCAACTGGGTCAGAGCTTATGGGGTGCTCCCGGTCAGCAGTGTTGAGTTCCTACTGATTGATATAATGCAAGAAAATTTGAATTTCCCTTTCGACATCTTAATAGATTCTTGCCCCAAACTAAACAAAGACTTGAAGGAATATGATGCAAATCCAAGATCAGCTTGCTACTCAAATAACTGGAACCGCACTTCTTTGCATTTCCCATAAAAAAGAAAACATCCAGGACTCTCTGCCCTACCACACTCACATAGATCATTGGGGTGCTTCCCAGACAAATATACACTCACCGAGGACTTCATTAGGTATTTATTACTTCGTTTTTAAACTGCTGTAGCCTATCCACCTAAGCGTTCTGCATACCACTGTTGCAATGTGTGGTTATTTCCTTCCTGTCAGCTTTGACCAGTCTGGCTATTCTCCTCTGACGCCTCTCATTAACAAGACTCTTCGTTCAGCCTCCACAGGCCGCTTGGCACCTCCCCCTCTCCGAACCTCCACATCACGCTCACGACTACTGTCTGTTCTGGCTCCACGGTGGTGGAACGAACTCCCCGTTGAGGTCAGAACTGTAGAATCTCTCCCCACCTTCAAGCGCAAGCTGAAGACACACCTCTTCAAGCAGCACCTCTCCCCATCCCTCCCTACCTCCCTGTGAACCTTAATTGTTGTCTCTGTGACTTGCTTTGTGTATCGGTATTTTTAGTTGGCTAGGTAAGCAGTGTTTGGATAGTTAACTTTGGTTACTTTTGCTGTTTGTTTGTTTCTTTGTTCTCAAAAAAAAAAAAAGGCCCTCGTCCTTATCTTTGTTGTACAGGTAGCAGTTGAAATTGTACTTCCCTCTAGGGTCTTTCAGCGAACTTATCCCTGGTTATGGGTACGCACTTTGTTGTACGTCGCTCTGGATAAGAGCGTCTGCCAAATGCCAATAATGTAACAAGACGTTTCTGTCTGCAGAACTGCTGCTCACTGGATTTAGCTTTTGTATTTTGCATCATTCTTTGCACTTTGCAACTCTAGAGGCTAGTGTGCCTGAAAAGCCCAGGAGATCAGCAGTTTTGTAGATACTCAAACCACCCTGTCTACCACCAAGAATCATTCTATGGTCAAAGTCACTTAGATCACATTTTTCCACCCATTCTGATGGTTGATGTGAACATTAACTGAAGCTCCTGACCCATATCTACATGATGGTATGCATTGCACTGCTGCCAAACAATTGGCCGATTGGATAACCACATGAATAAGTAGGTGTAATAAAGTTCCTTATAAAGTGCGTGGTGAGGCTACATGTTTTTATTTACATTTACATTTTTTTGCATGTGCGTTTGCAGCATTGTATCCATTGCGTTCCAACAGGAAAATGAGTCAGGAGAAACAATTATTGTAGTGTATTCTACTGTATATCAGGCACAACATGATGGTTTGAGGCTAATTTGATACCTTGGACCCTTTATGACCAATTTAGCCAACAAATGTGTTCCATACTGTATAAACATAATTTACAGCTGAATCTAGACCCACCCCCCAATTCCCATTCAAATGCTAAAAGTTTTTGTATCGCTTGTAGGACAACCTGAAAATAAGATATTGACATTGACATTTATTTGACATTGTTAATTTTGTAGCTTTTATTAAAGAAAGGTTATTTTTCTTTATTCAGTTTATTCATCAGTGACAATGTACATTTTGAAAGTTCAGCAATAAATATATTTGATGCATAGTACCAAATACAGTGGTGTGCAAAATGTGCAAAATGGTACAGTGTTAAACATGACACATGTCTTCACATTTTAAAGCAAGCTTACTTTTTATTTGAATTTTGTATGGTTTCAAAATAATTTTAAAAAATGGAAATGGCCCTGTGCAAAAGTTTGGGAACCCTCTCAGTTAGGACTCCTCCTGGGGCAATTATAACAGCTTGTAAACGCTTCCTGTAGCCAACTTAGATTCTATCCATTCTCGCTTTTGGAATTTTTGATGTTGATGTTTGCTTTGGATCATCTTGCTGGAATACCCAACCTCGCTTTAACATCAATGTCTGGACTGGACAATCTTTGAACATTAGCCTCTAGAATTACTTGATATTTGATGGAATCTTTTCTTCCTTCCACTTGCACAATATTTCTTGTGCCCCCAGCTGCCCCAAAGCATAATGGAGCCACCTCCATGCTTCACAGTTGGCAAGGTGTTCTCCACAACAAAGGCTTCACCCTTTTTCTCCAAACATACCTTCTTTAGTGGTGCCGAAAGGTTCGGGTTTTGTCAGACCAGAGCACATTCTATCTGAAATCTTTCTTGGTCTTCCAGACCTTGCATTGACTTAAACTGTTACAGTTTTCTTCCATTTCATAATAAAGTTTCTGATGGTGGAAATGGGTAGTTTAAAACATTGAAAGAGTTTCTTCCGGGTGGAAATGAACCATCTTCATTCTGAAATCCTTGGACAACTCTTTAGAGGAACCCAAGGTTGTTAACACCAGACAGAACAGTCACTGCAGTTGGATACTTTAGAAGGCATGGAGTTCCTTCAGAATAGAAGGTTCAGCCCTGGAATTATACCCACCTGATTAATTGAAGCCCTAACGAGTAGATCACCTGGGTCTGGGCCTTAGTAATCATCTTTTTAAAAAGTAACAAAGAATAATAATTGAAAATGGTATCCAAATGTTTGCACAGGGCCTTCTTCCTTTTACAAAAATAAAAAAATAAATTCAGAAACAGTAAAAAATGAAAATAAAAAGCAATCTTGCTTTAAAAATGTGCACAAACGTCTCATGTTTTCATTGCAGCAGACATTTAAACCAGGGGTGCCCAAATTTCTTCACTGCAACGTACAGCTAAAGGCTAATTAGCATACAACATAAAGAGTGAAACTCCACGGATGTTCTCAGATAAAACATGCTGCTCGAGTCTAATGATCAGCTCTTACTGACATGCACATTACAGCCCCGACTTGTAGTAAATGGAATATACTGACTACTTTCCTTCTACAGAATACCCAAATAGTTTTCGCATTGCTTCTTTCAAAGTACACTGGTGTCAATGGCATCAATAACAGAAAATATCACCCTTCAATTTACAAGGACTGACACACAAAGCACATCAAGTAAAGCCGGGATGCCCAATCCTGGAGATCAACCGTCCTGTAGGATTTCACTCCAACCCTAACAAAGCATATCTCATTCAACAGCTAGAGCAGGGCTGCCCAACCCTGTTCCTGGAGATCTACCATCCTGTAGGATTACACTCCAACCCGAACAAGGCAGACCTCATTCAACAGCTAGAGCAGGGCTGCCCAACCCTGTTCCTGGAGATCAACTGTCCTGTAGGATTTCACGCCAACCCTAACAAAGCACACCTCATTCAACAGCTAGAAAAGGCCTGCCCAACCCTGTTCCTGGAGATCTACTGTCCTGTAGGTTTTCACTCCAACCTTAACAAAGCACATCTCATTCAACAGCTAGAGCAGGGCTGCCCAACCCTGTTCCTGGAGATCTACTGTCCTGTAGGTTTTCACTCCAACCCTAACAAAGCACATCTCATTCAACAGCTAGAGCAGGGCTGCCCAACCCTGTTCCTGGAGATCTACCATCCTGTAGGATTACACTCCAACCCGAACAAAGCAGACCTCATTCAACAGCTAGACCAGGGCTGCCCAACCCTGTTCCTGGAGATCAACTGTCCTGTAGGATTTCACTCCAACCCTAACAAAGCACACCTCATTCAACAGCTAGAGCAGGGCTGCCCAACCCTGTTCCTGGAGATCTACCATCCTGTAGGATTACACTCCAACCCGAACAAAGCAGACCTCATTCAACAGCTAGAGCAGGGCTGCCCAACCCTGTTCCTGGAGATCAACTGTCCTGTAGGATTTCACGCCAACCCTAACAAAGCACACCTCATTCAACAGCTAGAGAAGGCCTGCCCAACCCTGTTCCTGGAGATCAACTGTCCTGTAGGATTACACTCCAACCCCCTAACAAAGCACACCTCATTCAACAGCTAGAGAAGGCCTGCCCAGACCTGTTCCTGGAGATCAACTGTCCTGTAGGATTTCACTCCAACCCTAACAAAGCACACCTCATCAGGAGAATCAGGGGTGCCGATTTAGAAGACCTACAGGACTGTAGATTGCCATAAAGGCGGTTGAGCACCCCTGATGTAAAGGATGCCCTCATTAAACATGACACACAATGACCTACATACTGGTTTTTTTCCCCAAACCAGCAGAGAATGCAGTCTAAGGGGACCAATTTCTTGCAATTTCTTTTGATCACTAACAAGTTTTTTATTTATTCATGATTCATACATGAAGTACATTTGAAAAATCATAATTCATATGGGAGCCACTGCAGGGCTTTCCCCTGTATGCGTCATCTTGTGACGATTTAAAGCACTTGTCTGGGAAAAACACTTTCCGCACTGAATGCATTTGTAGGGCTTTTCACCCGTATGAATTCTATGATGAATATTCAGATGAGATATCGTGTAAAAGCACTTCTCACACTGAGGACATGAGTAAGGCTTTTCACCTGTATGACTCATCAGATGGCAATTGAAACCAGTTCTATGAGAAAAACACTTCCCACATTGGGTACATTTGAAAGGCTTTTCACCTGTATGAATTCTCTGGTGGATATTTAAATGAGATATTTTGGAAAAGCACTTCTCACACTGAGGACATTTGTAGGGCTTTTCGCCCGTATGAACCATCTTGTGGCATTTTAAGCCACTTGTATGGGAAAAATATTTCCCACACAGTGTACATTTATAGGGCTTTTCACCTGTATGAATTCTCAGGTGTGTATTTAAATCAGATTTTCTACAAAAACACTTTTCACACTGTGTACACTTGTATGGCTTTTCACCTGTATGAATTCTCAGGTGTGCATTTAAATCAGATTTTTTGCAAAAACACTTTTCACATTGCATACACTTATGTGGCTTTTCACCTTTATTTTTCGGAATGGTCTTGTTTTGATTGAATTTCAAAAGCCTTGAGTTTTTACTTGAATGAGCTATCTTGGGTTCAATCATCACATTGATGTTCTGGAAATTTAAATCATTTTGGCAACCATTTCTGCTGTCATGAAACATCTGATTACTTTCATTGGTTCCGTCATAGTGATGATTTAAGTCCCCACATTGGATCGACAGCTCATGACTTTCTTTTTTACAGTTTGGGTTTGGCTCTCCTACACATTGCCATGGTTCAGTAATGTCTTTGTTTTCAACACCAGCCCCAACCGTCACAGTGAGATCACTCACTAAACTTTCACTGGACTCACACTTGATTTGATCACATTTAATATCAACACATTTAATATCCAGAAAGTCACTGATGTGTTCTGCCTTCAGGTATCCTCCATCATCAGCCTCGGTTTTGATTTGGTCAGGATGCAGATGGGTCACATATCCCAGCTCTGTCCTTTCAGGGCTCTCCGTCTTAATAAGATCCCCAGTGTGGGTGGAGCCCAGATCAGTTTCTGTTTTCATTCGGTCAGGGTGCAGATGGGTTCTACATACCAGCTCTGTAAAGTCTAGGCTCTCTGTCTTAATAAGATCCACAGTGCAGGTGGAGCCCAGATCAGTTTCTGTTTTGATCACTGATGTGTGTGTGTGGTGTCCATCACTGACCCCGCTGTGTGCTGTAACACACTCTGGCTCCAGTGTGTTGAGTCCTGGTGCAGCACACTCTGTCTCTGACTCCAGTCCACTGAGTTCCTCTTCTTTCAGTCTGATCCTGTGCTGCTCAGTGAGCTCTGGTAGTGTTGTCTCAGTGTCCTGTCTCAGACAGACTCCTGCCTGCATCATCCTGCTGCTCAAAGGTGTGCAGAAGTGCAGCTCCTGGAGGGAAACGGGGGAAGGGATTTAGCCTTACATTTAGACATGTCCCACTGCAGCATTTAGTTTGGTAGAAAAGGTCAGGAGTTTCTTCCGAATGCACAATGCAAGGCATTGATTGGATGACAGTTGGAATTAATTTGCAATGCCATTTTGCCACCTTTATTGTTTCAATTGGTTTCACAGATCTACAGACCAGACATGATTCTGAATTAGCTTACGTGAGATTGTAGGGACTGGTAATAGAATGTAGGATGTTACAGTATATCTAAAGTGTATGAGGTATGTTCAGACATCAATCAAGGTGGGATACTGGAATCACAGTAAATTGTTATGTTTGCTTCAGCGAATGCTTCCGATTGCATATACTACAGTTCAAAAGTTTGGAATCACCATGTCCATTTCAGCCTTTATTGATTCAGTGTTATGCTGCTTTTGTAATGAAACTATTCACACGTGGTCAAAGCACAGACTCAGAGCTTTTATTAAAGGGTATTTTCTTATACACTTTGGTTTCACCATGTAGTAAGTACAGTACTTTTATATGTAGTCACCCATGTCAATGTTTGAGACAAATTAACATAATGACAAATAAAAGAGTCAAGTTTTCTATTTGGTTGAATATAATTTGCATGCCATGACTTCCTGATGTCTGTGACCGAGCATCATCATATCTTATTTTCAGATTGTCCTACAAGCGATGCTAAAACTCTGCGTTTGAATGGATCTCTTTGGGAATTGGGGGGTGGGAATTGGGGGGCTTTCTGTCATCAAGGGTCCAAGGTGTCAAATTAAACTCAAACCGTCAGGCTGCTTCCAGATATACAGTACATTACATTACACGTCATTTGGCTGACAATTTTATCCAAAGTGACTTACAGTTGATTAGACTAAGCAGGAGACAATCCTCCCCTGGAGCAATGCAGGGTTAAGGGCCTTGCTCAAGGGCCCAACGGCTCTGCGGATCTTATTGTGGCTACACCGGGGACCAAACTACCACACTACAGGCAGCCCTGTAGTAGATACTACAAGGATAGTTTCTTCTCAATGTTCTTTCCATTGAGTTCAACAGGAAAATTAGTCAGAAGAAACAAATCAGTATCTACTGCATATCTGGCAGCAGCATGATAGTTTGAGGCTCATCTGATACATTGGACCGTTGATGACTATAAAAAGTGCTGTAATTTAATAAAATTAAAATAAAAACCCTTTAATAAAAGCTCGAATCTGCTATTTGACCACGCGTGAATTGTTTGTGCTATAGTAAAACACTGATCTAACCAATTTAACCAATACCGTTGTAATCTTGTGCAAGTACCGTTATGATGACTTTGTATTCATTCGCCCATAATCTCCGTTTATTATAGGCCTACTCCTTCACGTTCTGCCTTGTGGTTTTCACCTAAGTCTCTGCACAATTTCGAAGGCACGGTTTAGTTTAATGCACTAACAATAGCTGGGATGCGCATAATGCTACTTGGAACTGGATTGTATAGGCTACCTCAATATACCAAGGACAATGCAGGTGATACAACCCAACTCGGCATAGGTCTTGCATTTCCCCATTTTCCACATGTTTGATTTTCCACGGATTCATTTAAGAATTAACAAGAGGGTCCTACAATGTGACACCACCGTAGTAAACTTACATCATTGCAACATCGTTATCTCGCCTGTAGGAATAGCGTTAATCTTATTGACCATCCCATATAAACGCAACGTGGGACCGTTTTTAAATTCCAAAATTAATTCAACAATCACGTGCGATTTTTGCAGATGCTGCCACATTTGCAAACGTGTCTTCTCCGAGCACGGGTCAAAGAAAGGTAACCCGATTTTAAGCTTATTGGGAAACAGAACTAGCATCAAGATCATGGCGAAAAACTTACCCATATTCTTTTATTACTCAATTACTTAGTCAATCGTTTGTTTAACTTAGATCTCCGTGGTGAATAACCCCACGTCTGCGTTAAAGATGTGTTATTCATAAAACGCACGGTCGAGTTCATTTGAGCAGTGTGAATCCATGGACGTACTCGCTGTGAAGAGGTCGTAACAAGCGTGCTAGACAGAAGTCGACGACTTACGGTAAGCGCGAGAGAAAAAACATTTCACGATAAAAGTTTCAATTTACGTTCTCATAATTACTTGTAGCGATGAAAACACAACAATCTGCCCAGCCAGTGTATTGAACGATTAGCACATGGTTTTTTTTTTGTTTCTTGTCTTCATGAATACATTATTTAATGATTCACTGTGAGACTTGGTGATAATCTTGCTCTCTTACAAAAGAAAGGATTCAAACTTAATAAATTAGGATGAAATTGGCTCTCCAGATTGTCTACTGTCAATTGTGGAATCAATTTAATTCCATATTTACTGCACTAGAATCCTTTTCTTGAGCTGGAGAAAAAGGTTTGCATGGGGATTAGTATTGACAAATGTTCAAATGATCCCATTTTATTGTGTTAAGAATAATCATCTAAAGCTAAAGCACCATCTAAAGCTCAACCCAGATAAGACGGAGGTGATCTTCATCCCTGCTTTAACCTCTCCCTTCTCTGATTTGTCCATCTCACTAGGGGATAGCACAGTGACCTCATCCCCTAGTGCAAGAAACCTTGGAGTGGTGATGGACAACAGGCTATCCTTCTCCGAGAACAACGCTATGGTGACCCGGGCGTGCAGGTTCTTCCTGTACAACATACGGAGAATCCGACCCTTTCTCACCACCTACTCCACTCAGCTCCTTGTTCAAGCAATGGTCCTGTCCCGCCTGGACTATTGCAATTCTCTGCTGGCTGGCCTTCCAGCATCTGCCATCAGACCCCTACAACTCATCCAGAATGCTGCAGCCCGTCTGGTATTCAATGTTCCCAGACATTCACATGTCACCCCCCTGCTCAGCAACCTCCACTGGCTGCCTGTTATGGCTCGCATAAAATTTAAAACTTTGGTGCTCGCATACCAGGCAGTTAAAGGATCAGCCCCTGTGTATATTCAATCCCTTATCAAGACCTATAGACCAACAAGACCCCTCCGTTCTGCCACTTCGTGCCGTCTGGCGCCTCCCCCTCGCCACACCTGCACTTCACGCTCACGACTGCTGTCTGTCCTGGTCCCACGGTGGTGGAATGACCTCCCGGTGAATGTCAGAACGGCAGAGTCTCTGACCTCAGACCCATCTCTTCAGGCTACACCTTTCCCTCCCCAACTCACAATCACTGTGATTAGCCTTAGACCGTAATGGCACTTATGTATAGATATCGTTACTTGTATAGGTATTGTTGTTTTTATTGGCTGTTGTTGTATTCTAGCTGCCAACAGTGGTATGCTAGTTTGAAAGTTGATTGTACTCTTCAAGGGTTCTGAATTTCTGTATGTTTACACTAGGACTCGGAACTGTACTGTCCTCTCAGGTCTACTTTTGCACTTGTTCTTGTGATTGATTTGCACTTTGTTGTACGTCGCTCTGGATAAGAGCGTCTGCTAAATGCCACGTAATGTAATTATACTGCAGTAAAAATATGCACTTCTACAGGTTTCCACTTTTCACCAATGCAAGATTGATTTTTCAGGAAAGCATTTCACAAGAAGGGCTTTTCAAATTTTCAACAAGTGGCCAAATTGCATCTGAGAAAGCAAATGTGAAATTAACGCATCTGAAGGGAATACATTTTAATTTGTGCATTTTCCATATGAACTTCTCCTGAGGTATAACTATGTCTACTAACATTGGCATTTTGGAGACTACAAATCTTGCTCTAATTTTTTTTTTTTTTTTTTTAATCATCTGAATAAAAGAAGCTGGAAATCGATTCCTCAGAATGTCCAGTAATTCGATCAGATGATTTTAGTGAACATATTTAAATAATAAAAAACATTTATATGTTCAGAGATATTGGACATATTTCAAATGAATACAATTCACACATACTGTCAAAATGCATTACATTTATTTACTGCACATTTGGTGTTAGGAATGTGCAGCAGGAATTGAACTACATTTACAAACGTGCAGTACCACAGAAAGCAATGACACAGATTCAGGTAGTTCATACAGAAACGTATTCAGTGGTTTCTACATGGTATGAAGGCCAACTTGGTATGTGCACAATGTAAAATCACTTCACACACAATTTATATAGAACATTGAAAAATAGTTTTGAGATAAAACATGTCTGTAGTATAATCATCAGCTTTAGCAGACACACAATACAACTCATAAAAAGCATTCAAAAATAAAAATAAATGAAGGGTAGTATTGTCAATTTTCTTTGCAGAATACATGTTTGCAATACACACTACCATGTTTCTTCCAACACAATATCCCAACAGTTCACATTTTTAAACAAGATACAATGCTGAAAATATCAAGATACAATTTTTCTAAATATTAGCCTTCAGTCTACAAAAATCTAAACCTAAATTACTTTGTCTAAAGGATAACTATTAACTACTTCATTCATTCATTCATTATCCTAACCTGCTCATCCTGAACAGGGTTTCAGGGGGGCTGGAGCCTATCCCAGCATACATTGGGCGAAAGGCAAGGATAAAAAATAAAAAAATGAAAAAGGAAAAAATGGGATCCTAGTTTGCTCCAGTCATTGTGATTTTTTAAAAATATAATCAGCATGGAGAATCACAGGGGGAAGGTTTGTTACAATTTTAGATACCTGAATTTGTGTATTTTAGTAGTCATTACCCTGTAGTGCTACTTTCATAAGAAGGCTCTGTGGAAAAGTCCCTGTATGGTTTTTCACCAGAATAATTTCACTGCTGGCAATTTTAGCAAATGCTAGACAAGAGAGAAACAAACAAACCAAAAAAACATGTGTGTGAATTCTCAGCAGTGTATGGAACAAATATTTTGTATAAAACACACTGAAAGGTCAGCAATTTCATCCATCTAAACATGAATATGAATACGAACATGCTGATCAATATTTAAATGAGTACAGAGAATATTAATTGTTGGTCTTTTCACCTGCATGAATCATCTTGTGGAAATTTAAAGCCCTTGTTTCAGAAAAACACTTCCCACACTTAATACATTTCAATGTCTTCTCACGTGTATGAATGCTCTTGTGGCGATTTAAACTAGCTATTGTAGAAAAGCACTTCCCACATGAATCACATTTGTAGGGATTTTCAACCGTATGAATTCTTTGGTGGCTATTTAAAATAGATGCACTAGGAAAACGCTTATCACACTGGGAACATTTGTAGAGCTTTTCATTTGTATGAATTCTCTTGTGGTTATTTAAATTAGATATTGTGGAAAAGCACTTTCCACACTGAGAACATTTGTAGAGCTTTTCATCTGCATGAATTAGCTTATGGTTATTTAAATTAGATAGTGTGGAAAAGCACTTTCCACACTGAGAACATTTGTAAGGCGTTTCACTTGCATGAATCATCTTGTGGAAATTTAAAGCCCTTGTTTCAGAAAAACACTCCCCACACTGAACACATTTCAATGTCTTCTCACGTGTATGAATGCTCTTGTGGCGATTTAAACTAGATACTGTAGAAAAGCACTTCCCACATGAATCACATTTGTAGGGCTTTTCACCAGTATGAAATCTATGGTGTTCTTCTAAAGTAGATGCTCTAGAAAAACACTTTTTACACACAGTACATTTGTAGGGTTTTTCACCTGTATGAATTCTCTGGTGGCTCTTTAAATGAGATATAGTGACAAAGCACATATCACACTGAGGACAATTGTAGGGCTTTTCACCTGCATGAATCTTCTTATGGAAATTTAAAGATCTTTTTTGGGAAAAACCCTTCCCACACTCAGTACATTTGTATGGCATTTCAATTGTATGAGTTCTTTGGTGGATATTTAAATGAGATATTGTGGAAAAACACTTCCCACACTGAGAACATTTAATCGCAGTACTCATGAGTTCACTCACTAAACTATCGCTAGATTCACAGTTGATTTGATCAACACATTTAATATCCTGCAAGTCACTGATGTGTTCTGCCTTATGGTATCCTCCATCTTCAGCCTCTGTTTTGATTTGGTCAGGATGCAGATGGGTCACATATCCCAGCTCTGTCCTTTCAGGGCTCTCTGTCTTAATAAGATCCCCAGTGTGGGTGGAGCCCAGATCGGCTTCTGTTTTTATCACTGATGTGTGTGTGTGGTGTACATCACTGACCCCGCTGTGTGCTGTAACACACTCTGGCTCCAGTGTGTTGAGTCTTGGTGCAGCACACTCTGTCTCTGACTCCAGTCCACTGAGTTCCTCTTCTTTCAGTCTGATCCTGTGCTGCTCAGTGAGCTCTGGTAGTGTTGTCTCAGTGTCCTGTCTCAGACAGACTCCTGCCTGCATCATCCTGCTGCTCAAAGGTGTGCAGAAGTGCTGCTCCTGGAGGGAAACGGGGGAAGGGATTTAGCCTGAATCACGCAAGTCCTACTGCAGCAGCTGACACATTCTTTACACTCTGCAAATGGAGGAAACCCATGCACTATCCCTGGGTGTTACCACAGATTCATTTTAAAGACATTATTCACTATAACTGCCACTCCCTGGGATTTCTTTCAGAGTTTTCTTGTGGAACAGTGGCAGAAATCCATCTCAGAAGTGCCTCAGAAGATGAAGATGAAGATGAAGATGCTGGCCGTGGCGTAAGGTGGCCTGCTGGTGAGGGGGGTTTACCCTGGAGGTTGTAGGGTGGAGACATTTGCCAGCTGACTGGGTCTAACCTGTCAGGTCTGCTTCATAATAATAATAATAATAATAAACTTTTATTTGTATAGCACCTATCATACATGGAAAGCAGCCAAAGGTGCTTCACATTGTAACAGATCATGTACCTTTTATTATGCATAAATAAAGGTACATGAAATTAAAATAATTAAATAAAAGATAAATTAAGATAGTAAAAGAGCATAGATTCATGGTACCACACCACCTCCACACCCCACCACCAGACACACAACAGACAGATTTGTGAATAACTCACCGAGCAAGTTACATTACATTACAGTCATTTAGCAGACGCTCTTATCCAGAGCGACGTACAATAAAGTGAAAATCAAACCCAGGGACAAGTGCAGTTCCGAGGAAAGTACAGTTCCGAGGAAAGTACAGTTCCAAGTCCTAGAGTGAACCCTTAGATCCATAGATAGAACCCTGTAAGAGTACATCAACTTTCTATGTTCAATTCAGATACATAAGCCCAACTGTGTAGCAGCCACTGCACGGTGTGACAAACTCAGATGCAAATGTAAACACAGAGGCCCACTGTGACTCAACTTTCCATGTCGAGGAACGGGAGGGGTAATTAAGAATCGAGGATTGAACTTTGTCTGATTTTACCCTACACATTATT
The DNA here is from genome assembly GCF_963514075.1 of Conger conger. Taxonomy (NCBI): domain Eukaryota; kingdom Metazoa; phylum Chordata; class Actinopteri; order Anguilliformes; family Congridae; genus Conger; species Conger conger. The sequence goes on along the minus strand of NC_083761.1, from coordinate 86,770,656 downwards.
GTTTCAGTGAGTTTTAAGAAATCCTCACTAATTCTCACTAAAGACCAGCAATAGTGTTTTTAAGACGGCTGGTTTAATAAAAAAAACAAGATACGACTCCTAGCGGTCATAAGCGGTATCGGTTACACGTTTAACCGTTTCAAATCTCGCCCCGCAACGATTCGTTGTGCTAGTTTCACTCCATTTAAACCAGTGGTCTCCAACCCTGATCCTGGAGAGCTACTGGGTCTGCTGGTTTTCGTTCTTGCCCTGCAATTAACTATAATCAACTGCTCTAATTTAATTAACTCACCTCACCTGGTTACCTGGGTCTCAACAGGTGCTGATTTTAAGGTGAAAACAAAAACCAGCAGACCCAGTAGCTCTCCACGACCAGGGTTGGAGACCCCTGATTTAAACCCAGCGCATCAAGCGGCATGTGCCGTTTGTGCCTTCCTGAGGCACGGCAAAGACGGCATACCAAAAACATTAAGGCCTAGGGAATTGTGTTAAAAGTACAATAGGTAATTTCGGACCTCTAACGGTTAAGATAAAAAAAATTACGGACATACTACTACCATTTGGCCTCTTGAATAGTAAGATGGTGTGCGATTGAGGATACTAGCATACTACTCGTACTAGATTTCAGGCTGATTTTCATTGAAACGTAGTATGAGAGGTATGCGAAGTATGCGATATCTCGGACGCAGACCGTGTCTCGGCGGATGAGCCATTAATTTTTTTGTGAAAATAAAATAAAATAAAATCTAGCCTATCTACATGTGCTAGGGGGGAAAAGAGGAGGGGGGGGGGGGAGCTAACAATAAACATGTAGATTTAACATCAATATATGAACGGAAAGGTTATAATTTGCTGTTAAACATGAATAGAGTCCAATGGGGAAATCGTTTTTTTGAGCGAAAGTATATCACTTCATATCAATCGGCAAAACCGATAGCTCGAATGCTGGCCTCTTGGAACCGACCTTTTGGCGCCGACCCACACAGTCCAAGTCGGGGGGAGGAAAAGTTATCATCAATGCATACCGTCTCCAGAGGCATCGCGAAAAATATTGTGGAATGTTTTCACCAAATCACAATTTCATGGCACCTAGACCAATGCAGGTGATTCAACCAAATGCGTCATATTTTTAGGATTTCCACGTTCCACGGATTAATTAAGCGAACAACCGTAAAGGTAGCCTGTGACGCCATTGCAGCGAACATTATTGATTAACCTACAAAAAACGTAACTATCTAATAGAGAAGTAATGTTCGGAATATGACGTGTTTTATAAAAAATAAAAATACAATAACATGCAACAATTCTACAATCTACGTTAATTTACTTCCAAATTACCAAACAGGTTATTTTAAGCAAAATACAGGCTATCCGAAATGAATGAATGGAAAGCAACTATATATAAATAAAAGAACCTTAAAGCATCAAGATTATTGGGGAAAACGCACTCACCGATTCGATAATGAATTACTACAATTCAATTACTTGTTTAATTTAATTTAACTGAATTATCGGAGGCGAATGATCCCACGCGCGTAAAATACGTGCTACTTTCGGCAGAACCAATGAAAAGTTCAGTGAGTAGAAGAAAAAGCTCTTCTTCTTTAGTTTTGCTTTACGGCGGTTTAAAACCAGCCAAAGGCGCATTACCGCCACCAACTGACCTGGAGTATGAATTGAGATTTACAGACTAGTTGAGATTAAAAACAAAAAAATAAAAAACAAAACAAAAAGTAAATTAAATAAATAAATGAAATTCTTTGAACCAACCCAGTTGCTTTCAAGTAGTGTACGAAACATTTCATGCTACGAGGCTACAGGCACCTTGGCTACGAGGCCATGAGCTGCCCCTACTATAGAACATCATGGCCCAGTTTCACAGACATAGGAGAAAGTCCTTGGACCAAGCTAAATCAGTCTATGAAGTCAGCCTCATATTTATCAAATTGGTACCATTCCTTATTTTATTTAAGATAGGTGATTTGAAAAAATACAGTAATCCTTTATGTAGTCGGACAAATTGAAAAGATTTTAAATGGTGAAAACCATTTACACCATTATACGAGTCAAATTTATGCATTCCACAATGAGGGATACAAGTTATTTACAGAAAGGATTCAACAACGTTCACAAATGTTGAAAAAGGAGAAAAACGATAACCATAAAGGACATGAACATATAGGCTCTTGATATTTTGCACATTCAAAATGTAGAATTATTTCAAACTACTAACATGCCACATTGAAAAGTAAATGGGAAATGGTCTGCATTTATATACATTACATTGCGTGGACCCAAGTGCTGAGAACCAGACAGAGTCAGGGATAGGATGGCAAAAGGAATGAAACTTTACTGAGAACAAACACAATCAAACAGCACAATCAAGCACAAGAACATGTAAACTCATAAGCTGCAAAACCATGAGACCTTGCAACAGAAGTAAAAAAAACTCAAGACTGAGCACTGAAACATGAAACAAGAGGGTTATACATAAAAGAGACAGAATGGAAAAAAGATCAGAACTAACAAGACACAGCTGAACAGAAGAAGCAAATGCTCATTGCTGACAAGACTAATTGTCATGGTCTGTGTTTTTCTGTCTCTGAAAGTCCCCTGCGTTTTCATCTTTTGTATTATTACATCAATGGCATTTGGCAGACGCTCTTATACGTACAGTTGATTAGACTAAGCAGGAGAAAATCCTCCCCTGGAGCAATGCAGGGTTAAGAGCCTTGCTCAAGAGCCCAACGGCTGTGCGGATCTTATCGTGGCTACACCGGGACCACATTACAATTTTCTGAGTTTTTTTTCCCCCCCAAACAAATTATACAGGTAATTTTTAAATCTCAAACAAAGTAGATCATTGAAATGATTCTTTCATTTCCACAACGATTAGATTTGTCAAGCTATTTACTTGAGGTAATTCTCTTTTGGTCATGAAACGGACACTAGATTATTACAACTGTAAAACATTACCCACATTTTGGGTACTTGGGAGTAATTTTCACCTGTATGATCGGTCTAGTGACTATCATTGTCTGGAGAAACCCTGCAGCTGTATTAAAATAAGATTTTGTAGAGTCCTATTTCAGTAGTAAGCTATTTCCTCCATTCTAAGCACCTACAATCAGTACTTCACTAGTAGCACCTGTACAGAGTACACCTACTTATTCAGGCGATTATCTAATCAGCCAATCATGTGGCAGCAGTGCAAAGCATAAAATCCAGATACAGGTCAGAAGCTTCAGTTAATGTTCACATCAATCATCAGAATGGGGGAAAGAAAAAAAATAATAATAATAATAAATAATAAATTTTTGGTGCCATACAGGCTGGTTGGAGTATTTCTGTAACTGCTGATCTCCTGGGATTTTCACGTGCAACAGTCTCTAGAGTTTTTGCAGACTGGCTCAAGCTGACAGAAAGGCCACGGTAACTCAGATAACCACTCTGTACAGCCGTGGTGAGCAGAAAAGCATCTCAGAATGCGCAACACATTGAACCTTTGGGCAGATTGGCAGATTAACAGCAGAGGACCATGTCAGATTCCACTTCTGTCAGCCAAGTTTCATGAGATTTCTATGTACATATATATTTTTTTGTGAGTTTTGTAGCACAAGCTACATGGCAGCACAGTGGTGGGATAACACCGTTTCCTCACAGCAAAATCCTTGGTTTGAAACCCGACTGGGGCCTCTCTGTGTGCAGTTGACTATCTTAATCCCTGTACCAATCCTATTCCTCTCCCAGTCTCCCCCCTCCTCCAATGCAGTCTACTTGTGGGTGCTACATTTTGGGAGTTCAGGAGGGAGGTGGGGTGGTGAGGCAGTCCAGACCACACCCACACAATCCTGACATTGTTTTCAATACAGAATTTCTGTCTGATTTGAAATGTGTGTTGTTATAGCTATTTACATTACGTTGAATAGATATTTGATGGGTGTGTACATAATTACTGGTGAATAGCACCATGTGTGTCCCCAGAGGGGAAATAACTTTTTATTTTCACAAAAAATAATTTCAATATCCACTGGAAAATTAATTTAGGTGAAAAACCATTAATTTTATTTATGTAGGATAAACAAACCCAAAAGGCCCGAAGCTAATTCTTTCTGGAAAAGTTGATTAAGGCTTACAAAGTACGAAGCTCGAATTTTCAGGAGTTCTATATCTCATCATTATCTACCAATACATAGAAAAGGGGGAAAAAACTGAGAGGTGTGGCTCAACCTGGAGAATTTAACGTGTAACAAGCCTAGGAGTAACAATCTACCCAGTCTATTCGGCCATGATTTGGTGAGCCATGCTAGCTTGACACAGCTTTCATAGTCATATCTACTGATGCCCACATATTACAGTTTCAAATTGTATATGTTACGATTTGTTGAAACAAGAACAAGGGAGTAAGTCGATTCTCTGCAAAATGTTGAAACGTATGACAATATAAGTTGGGCTTTTATTTTGAAGGTGGCTTCAGAAACTACGCCGGAAGCTAACAGAACTGAAACTCCCACTGTTTTATGCTTTGTTGTTAACGCAGATTTAACACGCACATCGGATCATTCGCGTCAAAGAATTACATTGCATCCAGTTTAACAAACGATTGAATTGAAGTAATGCGATCATCAACGAATCGCGGTAAGTTCCCATACTTTTGATACTTTAATAGTTCTTAGTTTTGTTTGCAAGCGCTTCAAATCTGGTTGCTTTCCACGAATGTCAAATATGATTCCCAATTTTGCCATAGATTGTAGCCTCGAATTGAATCACGTTTTTGTACAATTTCGGAGAAAACGTCGTTCGGGTCCAAGACATTTTGACATTCAATCTGTTTATTTTACAATAAGTTAAATACAACCTGAAGTTAGAGCAGTACTAGTTGTAGTTATTATATTAGTATATAATACGTTAAAGACTAGCTAAAACGGAAGTTAGAGCAGCACTAGATTCCGCGATAGGACTTGGAACTACTTTTTATTTTTATTTTATACAGTGGATCGTCACAAAGACGCTTTGCAGAGTAACAAAGGGGTAAAGGGAAAAGTGGAAACCACAGCCCTGAACCTGGAGATAGCAAGCATACAAAACAGGGGCAGGAACCAGACTAAAGGGATCAGGTTACATTTGTTGTCCATTGTCATTAATTTGTAGTGGTAACGAAATCTTGCATCGCAGTTTTGTCAGTTTTACATGACTAGAATAACAACTTGTTGGGGAATGGACCCCTGAAACTGGTTGTTGGATAATTGACCACTACAGGGCTCCGGTCAGAGAACAGTCATCAGTTTGGTTTAAACTCTTTATTTGCAGAGCGTCACCAGAGCCAGTAGGACAAATAGTACAATACAATGGTGCATATTATTATAATTTCTGAAATAAAACACAAATGTATGAATATTTGAATTGTTACTGACAACCAACAACTAAAAGCATTTAAGGACTGTATTGATATGCATCCTCTCTGGATGACTACTAACTTCAATTGTTGCAGTAACCACTATCGTTATAATAACACTGAAATAACGTTAATTGTGTGCTTTTGGTGATACAGGGCAAGCTAGCTAAACTAGCTCGTTAGCTAGTACCTCGCGAAGCTAGTTTCCGAACAGGATAATTACTGAACCAAGACATTCCTAACAGTAAGCGGTACAATTAATATGCTTAACGTCGACTAAACAATGCAAAGTCATGAAACAAGGAGAAAGAATCACGTTATTATGTAGCATGAACTTTCTAGCTGTGATAATTAAACTTACGTCGTCAGTGACTTATTGCACCGGTAGTGACAGCATACAAACATAAGCTAATGTACGGAACCAGAATAAACGGAAACAAACCGCAAGTTCGGGTAGAAGCATTAATTTCAGAATAAAGGTCTCTAAACATGAAGAATTCGCAACGAACTGTATAAATAAAAATACTGCACTCAATATAATTTTAAAGTATATTTATAATATTGTGCAGTGTTTTTTTTATTTATTTATTGTTCAACCTGTGTCTATGACTGTTTTCTTCTTATTTCTCAGCCTCTTCCGTGACTGTCATTGGCAAAAGTCTGGGTCTCATACACCAAGAAGTGACTAGGCAATCAAAACTCTCGAATCAAGACTAAATACTGAAACTATCTTATACCTGCACTAAGGAAGTGGTTGAATACGCCTACAAGTGATTCCTAAATGCACGTAAATACCCTCAAATTAAAGGAGTCTGCACTTTAACCTCACATTTATTGTTAAATTTTTAGTTGTAGAGTTCCGGATACTCCCATGTAGTTGGCTTGCTAGGTTAGGATTTTTAAAAATTTTAATTCAACTTAAAACCTGTGTGGCTGAACCCCTGACTTGAGCCAATGCATCACTTTGCTTGAGCAAACTTCAGAGCTATAGGCTTGCTTGTTCAATTGCTGCTTTCTTTCTGCAACAGGGGGAAAATATATATTTCTTCAAGTCGATTCAGATTCCAAGTAGTTCAGCCTTTGACTGGAGCAAATGTAATTCTGGCTAATGTTTGCTTCGCTTGATATGATAACCCCAAAAAAACAACTGAAGCGCAGGATGGTCGAAGGCTACAATGTGGCTTCATTCAGCAGCCTACCACTGACAATATGTCATTATTGCAGTTCAGAGAAGGGACACTGGTATCAAAGTGAGATTCAGTCTGCAAAACAGCTATTCAGGAAGAATGAATCGCCTATAAAACAAATCATTTGGACCCCCATTGCATTTAAACAGCATGGTCTCGCAAATGTGATGGACCGAACATTCACTGGAAATACACTACAGGCTATGTTCTCACATGCATTCCTTTTTACGACATGTTTATGTTGCAGGCAAAAATAATCATGGCCAGTCTTCTGCAACACATTTAGGCTACTACATTTTGTTTAGTTTTGACCGCTCAAAATGGCAGCTCCACACTGCAATTGAGTTGATTGGGCCCAAATAGCTTCAGTCAAGCCACATTGTGCGCATTCTGCACCATCGGTCATCTGAAACAGACGGATGAAGGAGCAAGGACGCGTTTTCTCATTTCCTCCATGTTCTCCTCCTTTTCTGGTTTCCTTGGCTTGCCTCCCCAATCGGTGGAGCTCGGAGCAAGGAAAGGACACAAGAAAAGGAAGCAGATGGTGGAAAATAAGTGATTGGAATGAGCCCTTGGTATCACCCAGTTTCCCCCCACCTCATAATGCAAGAGCGCCCCCCTGTGGTCAGTCAGGCATCTGCAGGTCTGCAGAGTGTACAGAGTGTATCAGCTGCTGCAGTAGGACTTGCGTGATTCAGGCTAAATCCCTTCCCCTGTTTCCCTCCAGGAGCTGCACTTCTGCACACCTTTGAGCAGCAGTATGATGCAGGCAGGAGTCTGTCTGAGACAGGACACTGAGACAACCCTACCAGAGCTCACTGAGCAGCACAGGATCAGACTGAAAGAAGAGGAACTCAGTGGACTGGAGTCAGAGACGGAATGTGCTGCACCAGGACTCAACACACTGGAGCCAGAGTGTGTTACAGCACACAGCGGGGTCAGTGATGGACACCACACACACACATCAGTGATAAAAACAGAAGCTGATCTGGGCTTCACCCACACTGGGGATCTTATTAAGACGGAGAGCCCTGAAAGGACAGAGCTAGGATATGTGACCCATCTGCATCCTGACCAAATCAAAACAGAGGCTGAAGATGGAGGATACCTGAAGGCAGAACACATCAGTGACTTCCAGGACTTTAAATGTTTTAATATTAAGTGTGAATCCAGTGAAGGTTTAGTGAGTGATCTCATGAACACTGTGATGACTGGAGCTGGTGTTGATCACACAGACCAGACTGAACCATGGCAATGTGCAGGAGAGCCAAACTCAAACTGTAAAAAAGAAGAAATTCAAGATCCGTTAACCCAGTTTGGGGACTTAAATCATCACAGCAACATAAACAATGAAAATAATCAGACCAACATTTTCCATAAAAGAACAAACGGTTGCAATCAAGATGGGAAACTAACAACAGATGTGAAAAATGAACCCATGATAATTAGTACAAGAGAAAGGCAGTATACATGTACAGTGTGTGAGAAGTGTTTTAATACCAAATCTGGGTTAACTGCACACCGAAGAATTCATACAGGTGAAAAGCCCTACAGTTGTCCTCATTGTGAGAATGGTTTTCATTTCAAATATCAGTTAACTACGCACCTGAGAATTCATACAGATGAAAAGCCCTACAAATGTTCCCAGTGTGGGAAGTGCTTTTCCAAAATATCTTGTAGAAATCGCCACCAGAGAATTCATACAGGTGAGAAGGCATACAAATGTTCTGATTGTGGGAAGTGCTTTTCCATAAGATCTGATTTAAATAGCCACCAGATAATTCATACTCATGAAAAGCCCTACAAATGTCCTCAGTGTGAGAAGTGTTTTAATTTCAAATCTGGGTTAACTGCACACCAAAGAATTCATACAGGTGAAAAGCCCTACAATTGTCCTCAGTGTGAGAAGTGCTTTTACAGAATCGCTTGTTTAAATCGCCACCAGAGAATTCATACAGGTGAAAAGCCCTACAAATGTCCTCAGTGTGGGAAGTGCTTTTACACAATAGTTTGCTTAAATCGCCACCAAACTATTCATACAGATGAAAAGCCCTATAAATGTTCTCTGTGTGGGAAGTGCTTTTCCATAAGATCACATTTAAATAGCCACCAGAGAATGCATACAGGTGAAAAGCCCTACAAATGTCCTCAATGTGAGAAGTGTTTTCATTTCAAATCTGGGTTAACTACACACCTAAGAATTCATACAGGTGAAAAGCCCTACAAATGTTCTGAGTGTGGGAAGTGCTTTTCCATAAGATCTCGTTTAAATAGCCACCAGCGCATTCATACAGGTGAAAAGCCCCACAAGCGTTCTGTTTGGCCAGTGCTTCCCCAGAAGATATCAGTTAAATAGCCACCAGAACATTGATATTGGTGAAAACCCCTACAAGTGCCCTCAGTGTGAGAAGTGTTTTAATTTAATATCTGGGTTAACTGCACACCGAAGAATTCTTACAGGTGAAAAGCCCTACAAATGTCTTCAGTCATCGTTTTGGAAAGTGAAGTTCATGCAAGCACCTTCCCTAAATGATTAAAATCACTTCAGGATAATTCATACAGGTATGACAAGCGTCTTAATGCTAAATATTATTTTGATATACACCGGGGGGGGTATACTACGAAGGCAGCTAAACATATTTATATTTCTTTGCGTAACCTGGCTTCACATTGATTTAAATGATATAGCATTTACTGTATTAAGTTTAGTTATTAAAATGACATGTAATACAGTTATAAATAAGTTATGTGCTACAAATTCAAAACAATGACAAACCCCATTCATATTTTTTTTTCATCATTCACCTGAAAACTTAAAAATGAAAAGCCCATTATATGTGCACAGTTGGAAGGTATAATTTGCATCAATTCAATATTTAAATCACCAATCATACGCTAAACCAGAAGGTTGTGTAAGTTGTAGAAAGGCTTAAAATACTTATTTGGTCAACGTGACACAAGAATATCATAAATGCCATAAGTCATAAGCAGAATGGTTCATCGTGTTCATTTCAATACCAGAAAATTCCATCAGAAACTAAATGATTGTTACTTATGTAACTTTTTGCAGGCTACTGAAAAATGGCACAATGACTTGGGCTATCTGGGATGCCATTTTTCTTTTAAAAAGTGTGTGACCATTTTATTCAAAAGAAACCGTCATTTACCTTGAAGTCTGCAGGAAGATATTTTTGATGATGAAATTGACACCTCTGTAATTTGGTAGTAACAATGTGAACTGTGACCTGAATATGCCGTACAAAAAATATCGTCCCAAGTACTGCCGACATGGCTCAGGCAGTAAGAGCAGTCGTCTCATTGGCTCAGGCAGTAAGAGCAGTCGTCTCATTGGCTCAGGAAGTAAGAGCAGTCGTCTGGCAGTCGGAGGGTTGCCGGTTCGATCCCCCGCCCGGGCTGTGTCGAAGTGTCCCTGAGCAAGACACCTAACCCCCATTTGCTCCTGACGAGCTGGTCGGCGCTTTGCATGGCAGCCAATCACCGTCAGTGTGTGAGTGTGTGTATGAATGGGTGAATGAGAAGCATCAATTGTACAGCGCTTTGGATAAAGGCGCTATATAAAACCATTTATCATTTTACTCTGAAAATGAGCTTCCCTGTACTTTTTCATTTATTTTACTGCCAACGTATGGGCTGTTATGTGTATGAAATGATTTAAAATTGTTAATGGGCACATGCTGAGGCAGATGTTCTGCAATGCGTCATTTGCTTTCTGCTTTACCTCCGCTTTGTAAATCTTTTAACGGACATTCTGAGGAATCATCATCCCGATCATTTTATCGAGGTGACTGTTTTTATTTTGCATGAGGGCGGGATGTGTTGTCCCCAATGCACAAATGTGAATGAACATGTGAAATGTTACACTCGAACAAAAGCTCCTTGGGAAAATAAATAACTCATGTGATTCTCTTTACTTTACTTTCTGATGAATTCATTTTACATGTACTTCCTCAGGAGCAATTTGCCTTTGCTGGTTAATGTTTACACACATTGATTTAATATCTGTATTCTTTTTCAGCAGTGAGTTTGATAACTGTTTAAAATTGCATGGCTGTGTTTCTCATCACTGGTGATCTTTGACCAAAAGGGACATGCTGATCCAACCAGCCTGCTTGTATAGGTTTTAGTGAACAAGTATAGCACCATTGTCTGCATTACTTTTGTGTAAATGTTGAAACTGCATTATTATTGTAGCCTATGTTTATTGACACAACAATATCAGCATATTATGTTACAACAATATCAACCAAATATAAATTATTTTAAGTTGCTTTGATTGTTGCTAGACATCTTGTAAATATTAGAAATGAGGGGAAATCGATCAGAATATCAGTCAGTGACATACCCTCACCCCTGCCCTGCAGAGATTGTTTATCTCAATCAACCATTTGAAGAAGACAATATAGAGGCAATACCACAAGATGCAAACCACTGATCAGTAGTAAGAGTCAGAAGGAAAGGAAAGATGTACAGAGTACAGAGGTGAGCCACAAAAGTTCTGGAACAAAGTTTTATGGACTGATGAGACCCTGATTAACCTCTACCTGGAAAGGCCAAAGTGTGGGAAAGAAGGCATCTGCTCATGATCCAAAACATATAAGCTCATCTGTGAAGCCCGGTGGAGGAAGTGCCATGGCTTGGGCTTGCATGGCTGCTTCTGGAGTGGGCTCACTAATCTTTATTGATGATGTAACTCATGATGGTAGCAGTAGGATAAATTCAGAACTGTACTTGAGGAGAAATGCATCCAAACAAATTGGGAAAAACTTCATCATGCAGCAAGACGACGACACAAAACACACTGCCAACACAACAAAGGACTTTATTTGGGAGAAAAAGTTAACTTGGCCAGTGGTTTTAGACTTGCAACAGTATGGTTATGTCGATGGGTCACAGGCTTGATACAGTTATTGCAATTAAGGGATATCCATCCATCCATTATCTGAACCCGCTTATCCTGATCAGGGTCGCAGGGGGGCTGGAGCCTATCCCAGCATACATTGGGCGAAAGGCAGGAATACACCCTGGACAGGTCGCCAGTCCATCGCAGGGCACACACACCATTCACTCACACACTCATACCTACGGGCAATTTAGACTCTCCAATCAGCCTAACATGCATGTCTTTGGACTGTGGGAGGAAACCGGAGTACCCGGAGGAAACCCACGCAGACACGGGGAGAACATGCAAACTCCGCACAGAGAGGCCCCGGCCGACGGGGATTCGAATCCAGGACCTCCTTGCTGTGAGGCGGCAGTGCTACCCACTGCACCATCCGTGCCGCCCGAATTAAGGGATATGCTACCAAATATTAATGATTAGTTATTTACTTTCATTTACTTAAATACTCTCTGTTCTAATACTTTTGCTCATACAAATATCTAATATTTACCAAGATCTTGTATTCTATTTACTTTGCTGGACTGATGTGTGTACAAATGTCATTTCAAATCATACATTTAAGAAAGTGTTAATTGACAAAGTATCTTGACCTGTAGAATAATTGGTTATTTTGTATATGTGTGAAGTAGCATTTGATAGCACATAGTGATACAAAAACAATAAGACCCAATAAACAGATTATTTGGTTTCAGATTAAACTCAATTTAAAAGGTGCAGTACTCCGCAGTGGCTATACTGGTAACTGAAATCCTACTTCCGCTTTTGATAAGCGGGTTCCTACAGGTATGAATAAAGTTAGGATAGTTGGAAGTGTTCTATAAATAAAACCAAAGTACCAAAGCTAATTCTTTCTATAAACGTTCATTAAGGATGTGTCTTCAAGATATCCCAAGTAGATGGTCGGGTGCCATTTCTGATAATGGTTAATGGACAGTTCTATAAATGTGCCAAAAATTAAATTGGAATATTCAATGGGTCATATCTCGCCAATGCTATTCGTATCATGTTTGTCCTTAGAGCAAGTGCTCTCCGATGACTCTCTTTATTATCATAATTACAAATACAGTGAAACAAAAGATATGGAGATATGACCCCTCAAAACGGGTCCCCAGTGAAATGAGTTACAAATATCTCAAATGAAAGTAGGCGCATGTTTTTTTGCGACCGGATGTGAATCCTACAAACAAAACATGCACATTTGAGCAGATTTAGGGTTTTTACTTATTGGAGTTATGGACCTGGTGAAACACATTTTCTGCTGTGATGTGTTCCTCATCGTGACACCCAGTGAAACGGCTCTACTGGCTAAACAAAAGGGAGCTCAAACTTTAAATATCTGATCGGTGCTCTGGTGCAACATCCTGGAGTTGCCATGGAATTATATTTAACAAGGTGTTACAAGGTAGCCCCCTATCCCCCAAACAACTCAAAACAATAGAGTCAATACCACCAGGAGAGTACAGTGTTTGACATTGGCAGGGAAATTTGGCACATTTCACTTGGAACCCCACGCACATAATCAGCTGTGCTGCTCATCCCGCAAATGCATGATCCTACTAATACTGTGACAACAGAGATATGATCGAACAATCACAAGTTTATATCATGATTCGTTTGAACAAGAATAGTCAGAAAGGGACAAATCCGATTCTACGCAAAAATGTTGAAACATTTGAAAATCTCATTTATGCTTTTATTTTGAAGATGGCTCCAGAGACTGCGTTGGAATGTAGATCATTGTTGGGAGCGTTTCCGTATTTTCATCCTGCTCTTTTGAGCACAACTCCCACAGGGTTATGCTGAATCTTTCGCCACAGGAATTACATTGCATCCAGTTTAACAAACGATTGAATTGAAGTAATTCGTTCATCAACGAATCGGGGTAAGTCCCCATAATTTTGATGCTTTTAACAGTTTTGCTTACAAGCGCTTCAAATCGGATTGCTTTCTATTCACGAATCTCAAATACATCTCCTAATTTGGCAGCAGAGTCTAGCCCAAGAGTTGAATCACGCCATTGTACAATTAATTAACGATTTAGAAAACTTTTGCTGCGTTCCATTCACTGTCGGAGGTTGGAATTTCCCCGTTGAAATCCAAGCGTTCCAAGTGCACGACGCCAAACAGAAACAAAGAACATGACTGACCGCGAAAAACTGGTTGTGTTTAAATGGCGAGTGTAAAACCACATCAACTCTCCGCATTATGCATTGACCGAATGGCAGAATATACCACTCTTTAAATGTGCTCCGGTCTAGCTACATTGGTTGGTAATCTGCAAGTCAGTAAATTGTATACGGACAATTCCACAGTAATGTCAACTGAGCAAGAAAAAAATAAACCTTCTTACTTCCCAATTAAACATACTATGTCCCAAACGATTTTGTCGATTTTGTGACCATTTTGAAATCTGATAAAATGTAGACTAACAACAAGATAATGCTTGTTAATAAAAATGGATTTATTAGCCCCGTTACCATTGAAAACTATGGTTTCAAGATGGCCACCAAATAGCATTCAGAACCATTTCAGATGACAACAAATGTGTTATAATAATATTTGATTGGGAATTAGATTGTCAAAAAATGCATTTCATTTGTGTCACATCCATAACACAATGGCGTCACATCCATAACACTGGTATCTCCTTATAAAAATAATTTGTTCAGCCAAGCCTCCTGCATTACATGGATAGCAAACTTTCTGCATGAGACTTTCAAATTCACTTATTTTTTTAAAGTACAAAATACCTGTCTTTTTGCGTCACATCCATAATGCAAGTTATTTGTCACATTTTTTCTGGCTTAACAATATTTTTAAAATATTTTTTGGGCGCTTCCCCTCAGCCATGTGGGTGCTCTCTGATCGGCAAAGGAAGTTGGGGAAGCAACATGATAATGACGGCTAAATCCCTTCCCCTGTTTCCCTCCAGGAGCTGCACTTCTGCACACCTTTGAGCAGCAGTATGATGCAGGCAGGAGTCTGTCTGAGACAGGACACTGAGACAACACTACCAGAGCTCACTGAGCAGCACAGGATCAGACTGAAAGAAGAGGAACTCAGTGGACTGGAGTCAGAGACAGAGTGTGCTGCACCAGGACTCAACACACTGGAGCCAGAGTGTGTTACAGCACACAGTGGGGTCAGTGATGTACACCACTCACATGCATCAGTGATAAAAAGAGAAGCTGATCTGGGCTCCACCCACACTGGGGATCTTACTAAGACGGAGAGCCTAGACTTTACAGAGATGGGATATGTAACCCATCTGCATCCTGACAAAATCAAAACAGAGACTGAAGATGGAGGATACCTTCAGGCAGAACACATCAGTGACTTGCAGGATATTAAATGTGTTGATATTAAATCTGATGAATTGAAGTGTGAATCCAGTGAAAGTTTAGTGAGTGAGCTGATGAACACTGTGATGACTGGAGCTGGTGTTGATCACACAGACCAGACTGAACGGGAGTGTGCAGGAGAGAAAAGCCCAAACTGTAAAAAAGAAGAAATTCATGATCAGCTGAACCAATATGGCGACATAAATAATCACTGTCACACACTTCATACAGGTGAGAAGCCCTACAAATGTTCTCAGTGTGGCAAGTGCTTTTCCAGACGATATCATTTAAATAACCACCTGAGAATTCATACAGGCGAAAAGCCCTATGAATGTTCTGAGTGTGGGAAGTGCTTTATTACCAAATCTGGATTAAGTACACACCGGAGAATTCATAATGTGGCAAAGCCATACAAATGTTCTGAGTGTGGGAAGTGCTTTGTAACCAAATCTGGATTAAATACACACCTGAGAATTCATAATGTGGCAAAGCCATACAAGTGTTCTGAGTGTGGCCAGTGCTTTTCCAGAAGACATCATTTAAATGGCCACCAGCTATCTCATACATCCAAAATGCCCTACAAATGTTATCAGTGTGAGAAGTGTTTTCGTTTCAAATATGGGTTGACTTCACACCTGAGAATTCATACAAGTGAAAAGCATTACAAATGTTCTCAGTGTGCCAAGTGCTTTTCTACACGATATCGTTTAAATAGCCACCAGAGACTTCATACAGGCGAAAAGCCATATGAATGTTCTGAGTGTGGGAAATGTTTTATTACCAAATCTGGTTTAAGTACACACCTGAGAATCCATACAGTGGGAAGGCCATATAAATGTTCTCAGTGTGGGAAGTGTCTTACCACAATAGCACATTTAAATGACCACCAGAGAATTCATACAGGTGAAAAGCCCTACAAGTGTTTGCAGTGTGGGAAGTGCTTTCGCTTCATATCTGCATTAACTATACACCTGAGAATTCATACAGGTGAAAGCCCTATAAATGTGTCACTGTGGGAAATGCTTTTCTGCTGAAGTTCATTTAAATGGCCGTCAAATAATTCACACGTGACACCACTGTAATTTTGTCAATAAAAATATGAAAATTGTTCTGTAGAAAGAAATATGGTGGTATGTACTGCCAAGATGTATCCTCTTTTCAGTTCTTTACTGCCGATTGCATGTGCGCATACCAAGGCCAATACGCTATGTAAATCTCTCTGTTAATGCCCTACAATGTGTAATTTGCTTTATTGCCCCCTCTTTATAAATCTAGTTGAATTCCTGTTGTAGCAATTATTGTGCATTAAATAAATAATTATTCGTCATTTTAAATATTTTCAATCCGTCTGAATACATAAACTTTTGTGGTGACTTTAATTTGCATGAGGGATTATCGAGTAGTATGTAATCATTTCAGTCCACACTCCAGATCAGTAGGTGGCGGTAATGCACCCTTAGTTGGTTTACAACCGCCCTGAAGAAGAAGAAGAAGAAGAAGAAGAAGAAGAAGAAGAAGAAGAAGAAGAAGAAGAAGAAGAAGAAGAAGAAGAAGAAGAAGAAGAAGAAGAAGAAGAAGAAGAAGAAGAAGAAGAAGAAGAAGAAGAAGAAGAAGAAGAAGAAGAAGAAGAAGAAGCAGAAGCAGAAGCAGAAGCACCACCCCCACACTTTACGCTTTGTGACTAATGCAGATTTAACACACACATGGGATCAATCACCTCAAAGCATTGCATTGCGTCCAGTTTAACAAACGATTGAATTGAAGTAATTATTTAATCAACGAAACGGGGTAAGTTTATAATTTTGATGCTTTAACAGTTCTTAGTTTTGTTTTCAAGCGCTACAAATGGGGTTGCTCTCCATTAACGAATGTGAAATATGTCTCCAAATTTGGCAGAAGATTGTAGCCTAAAACCTACACGTTCTACCCAATAAACAATTTAGGCAGGCATGCAAACAAATGTTAGTTTTTCTTGAGGGAGACACATTTGTACTTGCACAAGTCATTCATTTATTTTTTATACTCCACGCAATACAGAACATAAAACATGCACACAAAATAAATAATGACTTGACAGCTGAACATGCATAAATGTTTTCAGACAGAACAACTGCATGATTGCGACTCGTGCGAGTCCAATGCATTCAGCCTGTAGTTTGTACAGGGGACCTCTGCGAATGGCCTTTGAGATGGTCCACGTTTAACCCCCTGCTTGTGCGTCCTGCATATTCTGCAAAACATCCCTAGGAATAACACAATGTCTTAACATTTAAAATGGCCTATACGGTAAATTAAACAAAGTAGCAACAACTAACGTTGTAATATTCTTTTTTATTATATAATAATAATAATAATAATAATAATAATAATAATAATAATAATAACAATAATAATAATAAATACACGTGTAAAGTGTAAATACATGTGCGGTTATTTGAATGGGTCTTTGTGGTTAATTGTCATTCACGATCGTATTATGTGAAAATAAAAAACGTTCTTTTCATCATGTTCCGTTTTGTAAAGCCAGCCAGATTATTTTTTTGTCCGCAGGTAGCCTATACCACTCCGGATTCCACCCAGTCACTCGCTGTTTAGAGTTGATATCAAGTGGGGCTGGGGGAAGTTGGTCTGCTTGTTCGTGGCTGGAAGAAGGCTGATATATAAATCTGCCATCTCTCCTTACAATGCGAGAGAAATGAACGCATTTGAAAAGTTGCATTGCCTACTCTAACTAGCCGCTACTCTACTGATGGATGTCGAGAAACAGACGTGCAAAAGTCATGGTTCCGCAATAGCGCGTGAGAACAATTATCTTACTAACTAGCTAAGTATTAGACAGGCTATGCTGGTATTTTATGGAGTTAAGATTAATAATTCACCTCGAAGTTGCTCCCATGTTTGCCGTTTCCCAATGTGAAGTGTCTTTTATGTGTTGATAGCGAGACTAATAGCTAGTCTATCAGGGTAGCTGAGAGTGGCACCTAACGGTCAATTTTCTTTTAATTTCAGTTCAAATTAGATATAAATTCTTCAATAGAATTTACTTTTGCTTAACAGTGAAATTGGCTGGACAAAGTCTTATTAACCCCACACTGTTTTACCCGGGAGTCCCGTGGAAAATAGATTTTGAATTTCAAAGGGAGACTTGGAATAAAATGGCAGCCCCGGGGTGCCCAGTAAGCTCATAACACATAAGACACAATACAGCTGAAATAACCCTTTAATTCTGAAGGGGTGATATTGTTGATAATGACATTTAAACCACTGTAATTTGACAGGAAATGTGAAATATATGTTTGAATATGCTGTTCATACAATGCCAAATGGTGAGGCTGCAATGTACAGTAAAAAAAATA
Source organism: Conger conger (assembly GCF_963514075.1). Classification (NCBI taxonomy): domain Eukaryota; kingdom Metazoa; phylum Chordata; class Actinopteri; order Anguilliformes; family Congridae; genus Conger; species Conger conger. The sequence goes on along the minus strand of NC_083761.1, from coordinate 86,752,456 downwards.
ATGCACATGAAAATGTGCAATGTACAAAAACATTAATGTATGAGGTGTTTCTCCTTTTATGCATCTTTGTTTCATTCTCAAACATGTATCTGACCAAAACATTCAATTTTCCTCTCATTTGGTAATTTAGGGGTGGCCTGTAGCATAGTGGTTAAGGTAAAGGACTGGGACACCCAAGATCGGTGGTTCTAATCCCGGTGTAGCCACAATAAGATGCGCACAGCCGTTGGGCCCTTGAGCAAGGCCCTTAACCCTGCATTGCTCCAGGGGAGGATTGTCTCCTGCTTAGTCTAATGAACTGTACTTCGCTCCGGATTAAGAGCGTCTGCCAAATGCCATTAATGTAATGTAATGTAATTTAAATTATGATTGAACAAAATTAATGATATGAGACCTTTATGTTTTGTTTGTGTTTTTGTGTGAGGTTTTAAACTGCTGGTGTGTTTTATTATCACAAAAAAATAAGCTAGGGTGAATGTTAACGTTCCAAGGTCATTCTACGGAAAAAGAAAATGCTTGCACACATAGCCAAGGTTACAATAGGTAGCACATCCAGAAGAAAGAAAAAGAAAAAGTATATCAGAAAATATATTTTTGATATAGTCTGAATGGGTTAAATTAATATTTGAACAAAAAAATTAGCAACAGTATCAGAAGGATCAAAAACCTTGTAAGTGGGGGAATAATTGCACAATTGGACCAATATAGATATGCTTCCACATGCAAGTAATTTGAAAGAAACTTGGGGGGAATTTGTATAAAAAACATTACTTGTGGTATTGTATTCAAATTCGGGAACATCCCTACTGCAGAGTGTGAAGAATGTGTCAGCTGCTGCAGTTGAACCTGTGTGATTCAGGCTAAATCCCTTCCCCTGTTTCCCTCCAGGAGCTGCACTTCTGCACACCTTTGAGCAGCAGTATGATGCAGGCAGGAGTCTGTCTGAGACAGGACACTGAGACAACACTACCAGAGCCCACTGAGCAGCACAGGATCAGACTGAAAGAAGAGGAACTCAGTGGACTGGAGTCAGAGACAGAGTGTGCTGCACCAGGACTCAACACACTGGAGCCAGAGTGTGTTACTGCACACAGCGGGGTCAGTGATGTACACCACACACACACATCAGTGATAAAAACAGAAGCTGATCTGGGCTCCACCCACACTGGGGATCTTATTAAGACGGAGAGCCCTGAAAGGACAGAGCTGGGATATGAAACCCGTCTGCATCCTGACCAAATCAAAACAGAGACTGAAGATGGAGGCTACCTTCAGGCAGAACACATCAGTGACTTGCTGGATATTAAATGTGTTCATATTAAATCTGAAGAATTGAAGTGTGAATCCAGTGAAAGTCTCGTGAGTGATCTTAAGAACACTGGGATGGCTGGAGCCGGAGACCCTACTGAACCATGGCAATGTGCCGGAGAGCCAATACTAAACTGTAAAAAAGAAGAAATTCATGATCTGCCGACCCAATATGGGGACTTAAACGATCACTGTGACATAAAGGATAATAATAATAATACAGGAATTGTCCAGAATATACATATTAGCACCAGTCAGATTAATTGCCAGATAACTAATGTGGCAACTGAACCCATGAAAATTAATTCAAGTGAAACTCCGATGCTTTTCAATGCTTTTCAAAAGAACACAATTCATAGAAATGAAGGTGAAATGAGTACAGGTGAAAAATCTTACAAATGTACATGCTGTGAGAAGAGTTTTAATACTAAGTCTGGTTTATATCGGCACAACAGGGTTAGTACGGGTGTAAAGCCCTTCAAGTGCACTGTGTGTGGGAAGTGTTTCACCGACCCAAGCTCATTAAATCGTCACAGCATGATTCATACGGGAGAAAAACCGTACAAATGTATTGAGTGTGGGAAGTGCTTTTCAGGAACAAGTGCTTTAAATCACCACAAGAGAATTCATACAGGTGAAAAGCCCTACAGGTGTGATTACTGTGGGATCTGCTTTTCCGTAAAATCCAATTTAACTACCCACCAGAGAATTCATACAGGTGAAAAGCCCTACAAATGTTCTCAGTGTGGGAAGTGCTTTTCCCAAGCAGCTGCTTTGCATCAGCACAGGATGATTCATACGGGTGAAAAGCCCTACAAATGTATTGAGTGTGGGAAGTGCTTTTCCCTAAAAAGTGCTTTAAATCACCACTTGATGGTTCATACAGGTGAAAAGCCCTACAAATGTATTGAGTGTGGGAAGGGCTTTCCGCTAAAAAGTGCTTTAAATCACCACTTGATGGTTCATACAGGTGAAAATCTATGCAAATGTATGCAGTGCAGTGTTTTACCAAAAAAAGTACTTTAATTCACCACATGAAGATTCATACAGGTGAAAAACCCTAGAATTAATGAACTCAGTGTGGGGAAATGCTTTAATATACAATCTAATGAAAACATTTACCTGCATGTTCACCTGCATGTTCACATGAATGTGTGAAGCCCTCCCCCTTTTTGTTTTTTGTTTCAATACTAAATATTCCTCAGGTCGGGGCAACACAACCCTGTCTGGCCCACCGGACTCTTCTAACTAGCAGCACAACAACGAGCTCTCCAGAAACTGGGTTGGGCAGCCCTGCCATAAACATACAGTACTGGGCAGAAGTCTTAGGCACATGTATAGAAATTCCGAGAAGCAAAGATGCTTTCAAAAATAATGAAATTGAATGTTTCTAAATATCTCAAAATCTACACGAAAGAGTGGCAAACCGTAAACTAAATCAAATCAATATTTGTAGTGACCGCCCTTCGCCTTTTAAAACTGCATCAGCTCCCTTGCACACATCGTTTTACATTACAAAAGCTAGTTAATCAGTCGTTCCAAACGTATTGGAGGACATGCCTCAGTTCTTCTGCAGACTTCGGCTGTCTCGCTTCTGGCTCTCAAATAATCCCAGACGGCAATTTTATTCTTTTGAAAAATGTATTTCTCTTGTAGTCCTGAGGCTGATATTTTCAATTATGAAATTGACACCAATGGAACCTGTTTGAAAGCAAAAACATTTTGTTTGTTGTGGGTCATGTTTTGTGAAAATGAACTGGCCTTTTCAGTTCTTATACTGCCAGTGTCGGGGCTGCACTCTGTATTTCAGCTTAACCTGATTATTAGACTTCAGACAGTATGTTTTATCAGATTATTAGACTTCAGACAGTATGTTTTATTTTTTTATTGGTTGAGGATCTTCATTTCACTTTTTCAATGTTGTATTTGAATTGTGTAATAAATACTTTTACGTCGTGAATGTGCATGTCCTGTCAAGTTGTCACTGCTTTTTTGCTTAACTACAAATGCCTCTACATGCGTTTTAATACATGTTGCGCATAACTGGTAACACTTGATTGTGCAAGAAATACAATTTGATCTACGGTATGTGAATTGGAGTTACCCATTGAAGACATTCGCAGGTCGGTGGCCCTCTCTGGAGGTCCTGTCCCGCCATGCCTCGGGGAGCCCTTCCTCACCTGCGTGCACGTCACGAGGACCTCAGCTCTAAGTCCTCACCTTCACGTTGGTGGCACACCTTCACCTTCACGTTGGTGGCACACCTTCACCTTCACGTTGGTGGCACACCTTCGCCTTCACGTTGGTGGCACACCTTCGCCTTCACGTTGGTGGCACACCTTCGCCTTCACGTTGGTGGCACACCTTCGCCTTCACGTTGGTGGCACACCTTCGCCTTCACGTTGGTGGCACACCTTCGCCTTCACGTTGGTGGCACACCTTCGCCTTCACGTTGGTGGCACACCTTCGCCTTCACGTTGGTGGCACACCTTCGCCTTCACGTTGGTGGCACACCTTCGCCTTCACGTTGGTGGCACACCTTCGCCTTCACGTTGGTGGCACACCTACCAGCCCGCTGTGGCCGTAGCCTTGTGGGTGAGGTGCATGACTGGGAACCAGGTGGTTGACGGTTCAATCCCCAGTGTAGCCACAGTATGATCAGTGCAGCTGCCGCTGTTGGGCCCTTGAGCGAGGCCCTTAACCCCACATCGCTCCGGGGGGGGTCCCCTCCTTGGTCTAATCAACTGTAAGTCGCTTTAAATAGTATCAACTAAATAACACATTACTATTATTATTCTGTTGGAACCCTGGCAGCATGATTAAAAAAAAGAAGAAAACATACATATTTTTAGTCAAGAAAGAACGGATTGGGACATTAAAGTTTTGCACATACATAATGACCATACTTCTTTTTTTTTTTTGCTCACATGTAATCAAACAATAGGCAACTAATTAATTGCGGTCGTTTGATGAATATGAAGACAAGGTGGCGATTTAGTAATTATGTTATATAAATGCTTTAGTCTATAACTCAGAGAGATAGGCCTCGGGCATAGGCTATTATTTTCAGTTTTGCAGTGAAAGGAAGACGTTGAATCTCAAACACGGTGGTACAAAGGAGACTCAATGGAGGGCTCCCAAACTAAATGAGGGTATGATGTTACAAAAAGTCTCACTACTGGAATGATGTATTGATACTGTAGAACAAAAATAGCCACCTGCATTTAAATGCAAGTCTCCACTTAAATGGTTGGCATTTATATAGCGCCTTTGTCCAAAGCGCTGTACAATTGATGCTTCTCATTCACCCATTCATACACACACTCACTCACACACCGATGGCGATTGGCTGCCATGCAAGGCGCCGACCAGCTCGTCAGGAGAATTTGGGGGTTAGGTGTCTTGCTCAGGGACACTTCGATGGCAGGGGATCGAACCGGCAACGCTCCGACTGCCAGACGACTGCTCTTACTGCCTGAGCCAATGAGACAACTGCTCTTACTGCCTGAGCCAACGAGACGACTGCTCTTACCGCCTGAGCCAATGAGACGACTGCTCTTACCGCCTGAGCCAATGAGACGACCGCTCTTACCGCCTGAGCCAATGAGACGACTGCTCTTACCGCCTGAGCCAATGAGACGACTGCTCTTACTGCCTGAGCCAATGAGACGACCGCTCTTACTGCCTGAGCCAATGAGACGACTGCTCTTACTGCCTGAGCCATGTTGCCCCATGGTGTCAGTGTGGTAAGCGCCCTAGGTTGCAGTAAATTGTGCGTTGCTTTTTTTAATCTGCTGCTTTTTAATCTTATCTTATATTTAACTCAGGTTTATAGCATTTTATTGTCTATTTTATTCTGGTCTCATGCAACATGGCTGTAAACATCCTTTAACGTATGCTGTGTCTGGTTGTTGGTGTTATGCAAAGTGACGACATCTGTTGTAAAACTATTTAGAGGGTTTCAAACCACAGAGCTATATAAGACCTGGAGACAGCATCCACTTTCCCGTTCCAGGGATTCCTGTGGGAGCTGCTCAATGGCTGAGTGCCGAAACGGGACGGAATGGACATTGGGATGGAAAAAACGAAATCCATCTCAATGTTTGATGGTGGGTGGGTTTCTGCATGTACTGTATGTTAAAATGTATTTAAAAAATGCCTTTAATCTACTTTCCACTTTTGACAAGACATTATTTTAGCAGACACTCTTATCTGGAGGGACTCGTCCAGTTAGCATTTTACAAACAATCAAATTTTACAACTGGATTACCAAAGCAATGAAATTTAACTACCTTGCTCAAGAATACCATGGCAGTGCCCCAGTTGAGAATCCATTCCAACAACCATTGAGTTACAGTGCCGTGAAAAAGTATTTGACCCCCTTCAGATGATAAGCTGTGCGTCCTGGTGTTCGGCAAACATCGTGCTTGCAGTTCTGCCCAAAGACTTCCATTTTTTGTCTCATCGGACCAGAGAGTGTTTTTCCTCTCAGAGTCCTATAAACACCATTTGGCAAACTTCATGTCGGCTGCCAAACGGCTTTCACTCAGGAATGGCTTCCTCCTCCTGGCTGCTCCTCCATAAAGGCCTGATTGATGGAGTGCTGCTGAGATGGTTGTCCTTTCCGGCAGGTTCTCCCATCTCTGCAGAGGACTTCCGAAGCTTCATTAGAGTGACTATTGCATTCTTGGTCACCTCCCATATACGCTCACCGAGCATTTTATTACGAACACGAAAATTTATGCAATTATCCAATCAGCCAATTGTGTGGCAGCAGTGCAATGCATAAAAGCATGCAGATACAGGTCGGGAGCTTCAGTTAATGTTCACATCAACCATCAGGACATTTATGGGGACACCTGACGACTGACAAAAGCCGAGCGTTCAGTAACATCACAAGATGCTCTTTGGAACATTGTCCTGTCATGGATCATCAGGGTTGTGGGGTCCACACCAGCTCCAGAGCAGCCATTAATGCAACAGGGGGACATTCCACATACTGAGAAATTGCGAAATTCATGTAAAGGTTCAACTTTTCACTCAAGCTGTTATGCTGATAATAAAATTTGTAATTGAAAAGTTTGTATTAAATTAGAAAAGAATGCAAAATGGAAGCATTTTCAGTGGTGTTCTCATTTTTCACAATTTTTTTTATTTATATTTGGGGCACTTTATGCTTATTATGAAAAGAAAGTCATTATAGTTAGGATTGTAAATGGCACAATTGAAACCATTTTCATTGTCTCTGGGATGCTCACATCCGGATATATAAAGCCTTAAATAGAACCCTACATACAGTAAATAGGTGGAGATTTGGCCACTGCATGAAGGGATTTAAGTTGCAAAAGCAGCTCATTTCAATAAACTGTTACCATGCTTTTGGAGGGCACTCCATTAGACAAGTAGAAGACTGACTTTATTTATTTAGGTTATGTAAGCTGACTTCTGATGTCTTTCATGTTTCATTTTCTTAATCAAACTCACAGTAAGATGACTGTTTTATGGATTTGATGAGCCTAGATAGATATATAGTATAATATAAGTTGGATAAAAAAATGGATATGTAGATAGCGCTATGATGCACATAGATCAATAAATCAATGACCTAGGTCGGGGACAATGAGTCTTTATGGTGCATATCCTTATTGCTATCTAGAAATGTCCTTACACAATGGGGCAACCTGTATATCTATTGCAGTAGGTTTATAAACCTGAGCTTTGAATCACACGTCAGATCACCTTTGTTCAACTCCGTGGTAAGTGAATGGTAATCATATGTTCTTTGAATATTGCAAAATGTAGAGACAGAATAATCACAAGTAAAACATGTGAATTAGGTAATGTATGCTATATGCGAAGTATATAGTGGACAGAAGTTAAATAGAGGAACACAGTGAAACCAAAATGTATAAATTCCCTTTCATAAAAGCTGAGAGTCCGTAGTTTAACCGCATGTGAATTGCATAATTACAACTAGTACAGAGCCAAATCGAGAAAAGAAATGTCTTTGTTCCAAATATTATGGAGCTCACAGTATATTCTTTGGTATATATTTGCAGTCGATGCTGTGGAATATACTGAAAATATTGTGACGCAGATTCACAGCGCTGTCTGTACATGGTCAAACTCTGCCAGCTAATACTCAAAGAATATTGTCACATTCAGTTACGTCTGTGTTTTTGTCTTTTGAAAGGTTTTTGCGCGGTCGCTGGTGTTGGAACGATGATTTCAGGGGCGGCATTGCTGTTCTTTCTGATGTCAGCCGTCGTGGCTGATGGCACAGGTATGGTAACGCAGAGTCTGCACACACACAACCAGCCTGCTGGCATAAACAGTGTTGGGATTGTTTTGGAATGCAATTAAGTTATTTATTTATTTTTTAAGGTATTTCAATTGTCCAGTATTCACGGGGTATGAATAGCCTTTTTGATGCTATTGTTCTTGCTTCGGTTCCCAAGTATTTGCTAATCACTGCTAATCTCCACTCCCAAACTTCATTACTGTGGTGGGTTTTTTGTTTTGTTTTTGTTGTTGTTGTTGTTGTTGTTGTTGGGATTTCCACTGCGAATCATCTTTGTGACAATGTCTCTTTGTGACAAAACACAAATGAATTGAAAAGAGTTGGCCAGACAACCATACACCATCCCTTGCCAGTGATCCCTACTGGTCATTTATTCAGGTGGCCTTGCTTAGAGCT